>NC_134879.1:25260701-25270701 GCF_041734735.1 Babylonia areolata
GTGTGTGTGTGTGTGTGTGCGTGTGCGCGTGTGTATGTGTGTGTGTGTGTGTACGTCAGTGTGTATGTATGTATGTATGTATGTATGTGTTTGTGTGTGTGTGTGTGTGTGTGTGTGTGTGTGTGTGTATGTGAGTGTGTATGTGTATATGCGTGCGCGCGTGCGCGTCTGTGTGTGTTCGTGTACGTGAGTGTGTGCGTGTGGTTGAATGGGGATAGAGAAAGAGAAGAGAGAGTGAGAGAGAGAGAGCCAGATAGAGAGAGAGACACACACACACACAGAGACACACAGAGAGAAGCAGAGAGCGTGAGTGTGTGGGGGTGTGTAGGGGCGGGGGTAGGAGGGGGGGGGGGCCGTATTGAGTGAAACAGGACACTGGCTTCTTGGGTAGGGGCTATTGTTTGCACAGGGAGGGGAGAGAGCTGGGGGGCGGGGGGGGGGGGAGTGGGGGTGAAGTGTAGTGGGTGGGTAGTTGGGTAGGTAGGCTTCGATTTGTGTGTGTGTGTGTGTGTGTGTGAGAGAGTGAAGTTAGTTTGGGCTGTTCTCGTAGTAGAAGTGGCAGTTGTAGTCAGTGGTTGTAGTTATACGTGTCGGTCACACGCTAAAACCACGGGGAGGTGTTGTGGACAGTACACAGGTGAGATAGTTTGGCTTCACCAATTTTTTTTCTATTTCATTTTTTATTTATTTAATGTTTTATCTATTTTTTCGGAAGGAGGTTTGGGGGGATGGCGGTGGTTGCGGGGGGGGGGGGGGGGGGGGGTGTTGTTGTTGCAGGGGGTGGGGTATATCGGGTGGGTGGGGAGATGGGGGTGTAGGAGCTGTGCTGAGCGTGTGCATGTTTGCATAATTTTTTGTGCATGCACACACACACATGACTCGAACGAACGTAAGCGTCTACAGAAAGTTTCAGGGAACGTTTTTGTTGATGTAATTTGGTGCATGAGGTCTGTATAGATACATGATTCTAAAGTATCTTGTCGTTTCTTTTTTTTCCTTTCTATACGGTCTTTCTTTCGGAACATTTTTGTCGTTGTAAAGTTTCATGCGGTGTATAGATACTCAAGTCTACAGTATCTCGTTTCCATTTTTGTTCTATACGTATTTCTTTGGGAACATTTTTAATGTTGTAAAGTTTCATGCTGTCTATAGATATGTAAGTCTAAAGAATTTCTTCGTCAGTTCAGTTCCCATTTTATTTTCTGTTTTTGATTTTGTGGCTGCCTTCACCTCTACACTCCATCTCGATCACTACGATCGGCTTCGGATCCACTCTGTTTACGCCATACCCAGATTCAAACACTCGACTGTTGGCCGCCGATCTTTCTCTGTCTCTGGACCTTGCGATTGGAATGAACTTCCTCTTTCGCTTCGTCAAGTCTCCACTCTCAGCTCTTTCAAGTCTGGCCTTAAAACCCACTTCTTCCCAAAATAGCCACCATTGCCTGCCCTTCCTTGTCTTTAGTTTCTACAGTTTTAGAGTTAAGCATGCGTGTGATTGACTGGTGCGAAAACGCTTTGGTTTGTCTCTGCACAAGATTCAGCGCTATATAGATACCATTATTATTATTATTGTATTTCTACGCGTCTTTCTTTCTTTCTTTCTGTTCCCCCTTGCAGTTCCTTACACGGTTTAATATTTCCTTTTTTCCCCCCAATTACCTTTTCTTCGCAAGTTTTCACTCTTGCGTTTTAAATTTGAAGTGATATACGATTGTAGGATAGGTTTACTTTTGCGCTGACAGTCGTTATTTGACAAACTTTCACGTATTTGCTATGGAGCTTCACATTCAGTTTTAACGAGAGATTGGTTTCAGGAAACGAAGTTGCGCGTGAGTATAGCTTTAAAATGTATGCATCAGATTCAGTGAAAGTGAATCGTTATTTGTTGGGGAAAAGGCGTGTTCAGGCAATATAGATTATGATTGGTTTCGTGATTGTTTTTTTCAAGTTTCACACGTGGTTGTGTGTCTGTTTCGGCCAGTAGTTTGTTGTTACCGTTAGGTTTTGTGTGTGTGTGTGTGTATGTGTGTGTGTGTATGTGTGTGTGTGTTTTGAATTAAAGCAGGCAGGACGTCTAGTAATGGTAATTACATAATGGCTATTGCGGTGGGGGTGATTGCAATATTTGTATTTCTTTTTTTTTTCTTTTTTTTATTTATCACAAACAGATTTCTCTGTGTGAAATTCGGGCTGTTCTCCCCATGGAGAGCGCGTCGCTACACTACATGTATACAGCGCCACCCATTTTTTTGGTTTTTTTTTTTTCCTGCGTGCAGTTTTGTTTTTCCTATCGAAGTGGATTTTTCTACAGATTTTTGCTAGGAACAACCCTTTTGTTGCCGTGGGTTCTTTTACGTGCGCTAAGTGCATGCTGCACACGGGACCTCGGTTTATCGTCTCATCCAAATGACCAGTAGTAGTAGTGCGCGTTGTATCAGCAGCAGCAGCAGCAGCAGCAGTAGCAGCAGTAACAACAGTAGTAATCTTTTTTGTTGACGTTATAGCAAAAAGACGAGGACTGCATACTGACTATTATCGTCGCCGTTTCTATCGTCATCATCGTGTGAGTGTTTACACAACAGGATGCGCACAATAGGATGCGTTTATGCGTGTATGTGTGTATATGTGCGTGTGCGTTGGTGCGTGCATACGTGCATGTATGCGCTTGGCGTGTGTGTGTGTGTGTGTGTGTGTGTGTGTGTTTTGTGCGCTTAGAGTTTATTTCATCAAGATTTTGCGCCTTATAAATACCATAATTATTATTGCAATGATTATTATTATTTTTAATTTAAAAAATATATTGCTGTTGTTGTTATAAATATTATTATTGTTATTTATCACTATTATTTTTTAATTAAAAAATACTGTTGTTGTTATTATTATTAATTCTTTTTTAATTTAAAAAAATATTTTATTGTATTCATTTTTTTTTCTCAAGGCCTGACTAAGCGCGTTGGGTTACGCTGTTGGTCAGGCATCTGCTTGGCAGATGTGGTGTAGCGTATATGGATTTGACCGAACGCAGTGGCGCATCCTTGAGCTACTGATACTGATACTGGTGTGTGTGTGTGTGTGTGTGTATTTCCGCCTCAGTATCAATCTGTCTGTCTGCGCACACGCACGCGCACGCTCAGTCGTAAAGATGTTTTCAATAACTCTCTCAAACAAGCAGTCAGTTGTAGGCCTATTGTCAGGAGGAACGTGTTAACCCATGGACAGTCCTGGCTAGTCGTCCATAATGGTTAACTCACTCAGTACGGCCAGTCCTCTCTTCTCCTCTACACAGACCCCTCGGATGTCCAGTGGGTGTCTGAATGACCCAACCTTTAGCTTCCGTCGTCAGAATTGTGGTATTCTTTGTCAACATTCACCTCTTCAGTGTAAGAGCCTTCCGCTTGCAATATTTTGATGGTGGTAATTGGGGTGAAACGCTGTTAACGTCGTCTCTTTCGCCGTTCGTATGGAGAGAGTTAATCTCAGTCCCACTCGGAGGATGTTTAACGACACCACGTGACCCTGGCTGTCCTCTGGGCACCCAATAAAACACCAGTGCAGGTTGCACGCGAAACAAAAAAACGGAGCAACAAATAAACTGCATTGAATGCGAAGCGGTAGACTGGAGGGATTAAAAAAAAAGAAAAAATTAAAGAAAAAAAAAAGAAAAAAAAAAGAGGATGGTGATTCAGACAAAAAAAACAACAACAACAAAAAACAAACCCTTTGGTAAGAAAGGGGAACAGAAGATGGACGGGATAGTTGGAGGAGGTGGGAGGGTGGGGGGGAAGGAAGGAGGTTGAGGACGTGTGTGTGTGTGTGTGTGTGTGTGTGTGTGTGTGTGTGTGTGGAAGGGAGGGTGGGTGGAGGTGGAGGATGGCGATAACTACAATTACAAGCAAGAGAGGTAAAGACTAAGACAGACAACGTTTTGAAGAAAAGGTGCAGAACAAAGCAGCTATACAATTAATATGATGACCATTAACCCTTTCACCGCCAAGCTCGCATTTATGCACAGGCGTGGTAGAGGACCCATGTCACTGAAAGGTGACCATTCCTTGGTCTGTTATCCATGAACCTACTGCTCTTAATGTTCGGTGGTAGGATAGGCCATATTGTCTATACATCGCAGGGGGATTCCCCAGCTATTCTTAGCCACTGTCTTTTCTGTGTTTATACCTCAAGGGAATTTTGTACTCTAAATTGACTGGCGGTGAAAGGGTTAATCTAAAATGATACGCGTTTCACTGAACGTGCGATGATTTGAAAAGAAGGAGTAGGGGCAGTTGGATGGGGAAAGGGGGCGGGGATGGGGGGCGGGGGGGGGGGGCAAGCGAGGGAAGAATGAAGCAGGGGGAGGGGGAGGGATGGGAAGGTGAGAAGGGGTGTGGGGGTAAATTCAAGAAAAGCCAGAGTGCAGGCGTTAAAACAAGAAGACATGCACAACTATATTGGGATTTAGTTTGCAAAAACTAAGTCAGTCAGATAGTCTAACTCCCCCCCCCCCCCCCCCCCGGAGCATAGGTCGCTCACAACAGTCCGCCAGAGTCCTCTGTCCTGGGCTGCCCTTTCCAATTGTCTCCAGGTGTGACCCATCTTCTTGGTGTCTGCCTCGAGGTCACGTCGCCAGGTGTTTCTTGGCCTTCGTCTCTTCCGTTTACCGATAGAAGGGGGGGCGTCGGCCCTGTCTCATACATGGTAGTTTCCGTAAACTCACGGCTTTCACCACATGGCGTCATATGTCCTCTTGACGAGGAACCGTCCTCTTCCAGGGTAGCAAAAACTAAAAGTGAACTAAACTAAGCTAAAATAAGACAAATAATGATAATAAGGGGTTGGGTGGGTGAGGGGATAGGGAGGGAGAGAGTGGTGTGAAGCTTTGAGGGTTTTTTTTGAAAAGCGCGGGGGAAGGGGTGGGTGGTTGGGGGGGGGGGGGGTGGGGGGGGGGGTGAAAGAGATTGGTTGGTAAGCGGAGGGGTCATGAATGCTGCTGGATCATTTGGTCATCGGACAGGACATAATGGTTAAAACTGAGCAAAAAAAAAAAAAAAAAAAAAAAAAAGCATTCAGTCATGCTACCATTATGAACAACAGTGGAGCGATGGACTAGCCGGTATCTACGGATTCGAGTCCCATATGCGCGCGGTGTTTTTTTTGGTTTTTTTTGTTTGTTTGTTTTTGTTTTTTAATCAACCCTCCACTAGACCTTGAGTGGTGGTCTGGTGCTAATCTTTCGAAGGGGACGATAAACATAGGTCCCTTATGCAGCATGCACTTAGCGCACGTGAAAGAACCCATGGCAACAAAGGGGTTGTTCCTAGCAAAATTTGCTGAAAAAAAATTCCACCTTGATAGTAAAAGAAAACAAACAAACCATTTACAGAATTTAAAAAAAATGGCTTTACAATGTGAATCCGTGTTTTGCTCGCGGGAGAGCAGCCCGATTTTCACGTAGCGAAATCTGTTGTGACGAAAACAGAATACAATACGTTACAAAAGCCTAGGACATAATACAACACAATAGCATCAATTGCATACAATAGCCTGCAATACAGTACAATATAATACAACACAATACGATATCCTACAATACAAATCGGTAGAAGACAACAGCTATGGCGGCAACAACAACAACAACATAACTACCCTTCATGTACATTGGATTCCTCTGCATAGACTTAAAGCTGCTTTATTTAATTAATTAATTTATTTATTCATTTCTTTATTTATATATTTATTTATCTGTTATTATTTTTTTATCATTATTATTATTTTTAAAATTTTTTAAAGTTATTATCATTATTATTATTACCTTTATTTCTTTTTTTGTACGCTTATAGCTGACTTCATCAAGTTTTTGCGCCTTATACATATTACAATTATTAGTAGTAGTTCTTTTTTATGTATCAAATTTATCTATTATTTATTTACTCTTTTTTTTTCTCAAGGCCTGACTAAGCACGTTGGGTTACGCTGCTGGTCAGGCATCTGCTTGGCAGATGTGGTGTAGCGTATACGGATTTGTCCGAACGCAGTGACGCCTCCTTGAGCTACTGAAACTGAAATTGAAACTCCCCGAGGAAAGCGCTTTGATTTGTCTCTGCACAAGATTCAAAGCTATATAAATACCATTATTATTATTATTATTGTTACTATTATCAACAAGAGAGGCAGGCCTTCAAGACTCACTTGTGATACACTTTTAAAAAAAAATCCAAGCTTTTTATGTATTGAGTATAATTTCAAAATGTAATGTTTAAGATGAGAAAGATCAGTTTAAAGTAAATTAAGTCCCCTAGCATTAATTACAGAGTATTTTCCCTTTTTTACTATCTGCACCAAAACGTTTGCAAAATAAATAAAACTTCCATACTGAGCAAAAGAAGTTCCTGTTTGAACAGAAAATGATAATAATGACTGCTCTTGTTGTTGGATAAGAATATCAGATCAAAGTGCAAAGTTTAGAGAATACAAAAAATACAAATATAACAGTAAATGCAGTTTGCATATAATTAGTCTTCTTTTTTATTTTTTTGTGCCCATCCCAGAGGTGCAATATTGTTTTAAACAAGATGACTGGAAAGAACTGAATTTTTCCTATTTATATGCCTAATTTGGTGTCAACTGCCAAAGTATTTGCAGAGAAAATGTCAATGTTAAAGTTTACCACGGACACACACACACACACACACACACACACACAGACAACCGAACACAGGGTTAAAACATAGACTCACTTGGTTTACACAAGTGAGTCAAAAATAACCGTAATCCGGCGGCATCCATTGTTGTGTGTACTTGCTGTCTGCAAGTGGCTGTTGTTTTACTGTCATGGTAGATAAATCTACAGACTGTTGCCATGGACAACTCTCTTGTTGCCCTGCGTCCATTAATTTTACGCAGTTAAATGTTTTGTATTTGTATATGTATTTCTTTTTATCACAACAGATTTCTCTGTGTGAAATTCGGGCTGCTCTCCCCAGGGAGAGCGCGTCGCTATACTACAGCGCTACCCATCTTTTTTTATTTTTTCCTGCGTGCAGTTTTATTTGTTTTTCCTTTTCAAGTGCATATTGCAGACAGGACAACGCTTTATCGTTTCGTCCGAAAATATGATGCTGCTGCTACTGTTGATGATGATGATGGTAACAATAATGATAATGATAATGAGTATGATAATACACTACTACTACTACTACTACTACTACTGCTGCTATTACTACTACTACTACTACTGAAGGTAAGGGTGAATTGAAAAAGCTGAAAAACTTGCTGTCAAGCACGCGCGCGCGCGCGCGCGCGCGCACACACACACACACACACACAGAGAACGAACGGACGAACGAACGAAAATGTTTTAATGAACTTTGTCCATAGATCACAATTCAAAACCAGGGGACTGGGGGTGGGCATGGGAAGGGGTATTATAACACTTGAATAGATGACACAATATCATAATGTTCACGGACTTGACATCAATTCTACTGAATTAGGTCTGAGTGTATGATTTTTCCTTTTGATCGCATGGAAAATAGATTTTGATACATGGCAATTTCTCTGCTTGTTGTTTGATCGGAGAAGTGAACTAAGAGACATGTTTAAACAGTCTTGAAGAAATTTTGTCCGTAAATCAATATATACAGAACAAACAAACAAGAAATGGTATTCATCTTCCAGTTCACCTTGACAAAAAAGGACAATGCTTTAAAACATCATTTTCAGTGTACCTATTAACATTATTATTTAAAGGAAACACATTAAATCTGGCCTGAGACAACGCCACTCTGAAACAATATTCATCAGCATTTGTTATGTATTTTTCTTTTTCAAATATAACTTTGAATGATCTGTACCATGAATATCTGTCTCTGAGAAAGAGACAGAGAGAGAGAGACAATGAATGAATGAATGAATCTTTATGAATGAATCTTTATTTTCCAACGGTGAAGATATTAGCACTTTGGCCGACTTACACAAGTCGAGAGAGAGAGAGAGAGAGAGAGAGAGAGAGAGAGAGAGAGAGAGAGAGCACCAGTTTATTGACAGTTTTTTTTTACAAGGCAAAAAATAGCCAGGTTTCAAAACACAGGTCACCGAACACAAAGAAAGATACACAGACATACACAGACTTTCAGACACACACAGAAGCACACAGACACACATACAAAGACACACACACACACACACACACACACACACGCATAAAGATATTGCCTGGCACTAGTAAAAGTCATTGTGCTGGCTGTGAATGCCATCATGAGGAATATCTTTGCAGGTGTCCCCAGACAACGAGGACGTCCCATCTCCACTTCAGCAGAGAGACCACCCAGGAGGTGACTCCCATGGACTGAAAACTACGTTGTATTTATGCTTTTCCCTCACCACCACCCACCCGGCGTCCCTCTTCTTTCTTTCTTTCCTTTTTTTTTTTTAATCACAACAGATTTCTCTGTGTGAAATTCGGGCTGCTGTCCCCAGGGAGAGCGTGTCGCTATACTACAGTGCCACCCATTTTTTTTTTTTTTCCCTGTGTGCAGTTTTATTTGTTTTTCCTATCGAAGTGGATTTTTCTACAGAATTTTGTCAGGAACAACCCTTTTGTTGCCGTGGGTTCTTTTACGTGCGCTAAGTGCATGCTTGCACACGGGACCTCGGTTTATCATCTCATCCGAATGACTAGCATCCAGACCATCACTCAAGGTCTAGTGGAGGGGGAGAAAATATCGGCGGCTGAGCCGTGATTCGAACCAGCGCGCTCAGATTCTCTCGCTTCCTAGGCGGACGCGTTACCTCTAGGCCATCACTCCTTCTTTGAAGCTGTTTTCATGAAATCACACAACAGATTCACCCCCTCCTCAGCAGACACAACAGTACAGCGAATCCATTCCAACAGCCAAGCCACACAGAACCGAGAATTCAGTTCTCGTTCTAGTGGGAAATTCTTGGGTGAGAGACAGATGGTTTCGGATCAACTTTAGAGTGATATAAAAGAAAAAAGTGACTAACGAAAGATCTTGTGTGAGAATTTTACGAGGGGATGAATTTGGTTGTGTGTGTGTGTGTGTGTGTGTGTGTGTGTGTGTGTGTGTGTGTGTGTGTGTGTGTGTGTGTGTTGACCGACGATTTACTTTCCGGTACATTAATTTTTACTGCAGGACAGTCTGAGAAGAAAGCAAGGGGACAGAGTTACCTAGGGATCCTGGAACTGCTGAAGTGATCCATGTTTTATTTCGACCTTGATATTGATCATCGTTTGTGTGAACCACTGAGGGACCGGAGTTATCACAAAAAGCTGTGTTTGTTACCAGGAAATCTTTCTGACGAAGAATCGTCTTGTGGAATTTTTCGCAAACAGATACATCCATTTGGAACTTTCCATTAAGATAAAAGGAGAATCACATTAAAAAAAAAGATTGTCAGAAAAAGAGAAAATATATCCATTTGGAACTTTACATTAAGATAAAAGGAGAATCACATAAAAAAAAGTTGTCAGAAAAAGAAGAAAAAAAAACCCACTTCTATCTGCCTGTGTTTTTCTGTTGCTAGGTGGCAGAAAACAAGAATCAAACTATTAACATTATCAACAAAGTGGACTTGTGAATTTGACAAAGCAGTGGGTGGCGAGACGAGTTAATTAAACGGCCACCCCGGTTCCCACAACAACTGCATCAAAAGAAAAAAAAAAGCCGGCATCACGGACTAAAACCAGAAAACAAAAGCTCTTTAAACAGCTCTTGAAATCGAGTTACCATTAACAAACTGAAACAGGAAAACAAAACAAACAAAGCAAGCTGTTGAAAGGATACAAAGAGTGAGTGAGTTCCAGCACCACCATCCAAAATAAAAACAAACAAGAAACACAGCAGCAGTAACAACCGAACACCCAACGTGGTGTGAGAAGAAGAAGCAGAGCCTACAGCACACATCACCGACCCTTCCACCACCCATTTATCCACCAATCCACCCATCCATCCATCCATTCATCCATCCATCCACCCACCCA
>NC_134879.1:25288201-25325701 GCF_041734735.1 Babylonia areolata
ATAAACCCCTGTATGCTCCTTCCCTCCCTCTCTCTCCCCCCTCTCTCTCCTCTCTTTCTCTCTCCCTCTCTCTTCCTCTCTCTCTCTCCCTATCTCTCTCTCCCTCTCTCTCTCTCCCTCTCTTTCTCTTTGCATCTGCCTTGATAACCCTGTCTTTACGCTCCTTCTCTCTCTCTCTTTCTCCCTCTCTCTTTCTCTCCCTCTGTCTCTCCTCTCTCTCTCTTTGTATCTGCCTTGATAACCCCCTGTCTTTACGCTCCTTCTCTCTCTCTCTGTCTTTCTCTCCCTCTCTCTCTCCTCTCTCTCTCTCTTTCTCTCCCTCTCTCTCTCCTCTCTCTCTCTTTGCATCCGCTTTGATAACCCCCTGTCTTTACGCTCCTTCTCTCTCTCTCTCTCTCTCCCTCTCTCTCTCTCTCTTTCTCTCTCTCTCCCTCTCTCTCTCTCTGGTCATGCAATGATCTAGGGTTGACACTGTAGACCTGATCTGAAGGCCTGATCATCGAGGTTGGGTTGTTATTGTTTTTCTTTTCCCCTGGAGGTCAGGCGTCAGCTGCCTTTAAAAACAACAACGATACAGCAGATATGGTGTAGCGTATATGGATCAGCCTGCACGCTCTGACTCCTTGAAACCCGAAACTGAAAAAAACAAACAAAAAAACAACAACTGAAACTGCATGCTACTCTATCTGTCTGCCTATATCTCTGTCTCTGTCTCTCTCTGTGATTAATAAGCAGCGACCTAGGATTGACATTGTATGACACTGTGTCTGTCTGTCTGTCTGTCTCTCTCTCTGTTTGTATGATAAAATCTTCGCTTGGTACTGTATGCCAGTCTGTATATCTGTCTCTTTATCTCTGCTCTGTCCATATCTCTATGTCTCAAGGCACGGTGTCCCTCTGTCTATCTGTCTGTCTCTGTTTATCTGTCTGTCTGTTTTGCTTTTTCTGTCTCTTGTCTCTGTCTCTCTACCTTTGTCTCTGTCTGTCTGTCTGTCTGTCTCTCTCTACAGAATACAAGCCAGGACTGTGACTCCTATTGTTATGGGCAAGAGGCCTGACAATTGAATTTTTTTTTTACTCTCTCTCTTTTGCTGCCCCATCATCTGCACCGTTTCAGTGGCATTACTCCCACGCCGCTCATTTAGATTCCCCTATGCACGGCCACGCCCGGGTTCGTCCGTCACAGTTCCAGCGTTGGCAGTCCGCAGGGAACCATCGATGTTAGGTCATCAGGAGGCCACACACCAGAGGAGATCCTGCACTGCTGCTGAGTCACTTCGGTGGTGTTCAATGGTGCCTGTTCTGAATCAACGTACTTAGGACACCACCTACTAAGCCCCCTACTAACGACAATAATGGCTTAGTCACGGAGCCAGACTGAGTGAGCGTCCCTCCCAGAGTGGAGACCGCCACCACGTCCCTCAAACAACAGCCCCCTATGAATATGCCGACACTGAAGACATTGACAGGACTCAACCCAAGCACAGAAGTGGAGGGGTATCGTAACTAAGGTCACCATGAGAGTAGGACATGAAAGGCCACAGACTTTGAGACTGTTTTGTTTATATTGATGATGATAAAGGAGGAGGATGACGATGACGATGTTGCTATGGAGGTTCATTTTGGTTCAGTTTGGGACTGCGTGACAAGGCTGTATTCTACGCTTCCTGTCATAATGATATCCCGGCGTCAACCAGGCCCGAGAAATACAGACACTTGCAGTGCTGGTCAGGTAATTAGAGCAACACACCCAAAGACGCAGCCTTGAAGTGGATGACACTCGACTGTGTGGTTCCAGTCTCCCCATTTAAGCCCACAGCACACTCAACTCTGAGTAGGAGCCGGCCCGACCCAACTCTGCTGGGATTCGAACCCGCGTCCTCCCAGTCATCAGTCCGCGACGCTAACCACTTCGCCACGGCGGCTGGTCTCTCTCTCTCTCTCTCTCTCTCTCTCTCTCTCTCTCTCTCTCTCTGTGATCAAGCAGTGACCTATGGTTCACATTGTATGCCAGGGCTTTTCAGCTCTGCAATAACATGGTGGGACAATGCCTGTTGTAGCCGCCGTGTAAGAAAGCTCAAGAGACCCTCCTGTAGGGGGTAGTCCAGTGTGGACAGCGGTCACTGTGTGTTTGCTGACCATGTGTGCGTAGTTACTGCCTGCTTGCTTTGGGGCTCTTTCGTTGTGGCTGTTTGGTAAGACTTTTCACTTTTTTTTTTTAATACCTCTTTTCGTTCTCCTTATCCAGTGTGTGTGTGTGTGTGTGTGTGTGTGTGTGTGTGTGTGTGTGTGTGTGTGTGTGTGTGTGTGTGTGTGTGTGTGTGTGTGTTCAATATTAATAATCTCACATCTCTTCGCAAGACGTGTTATTAGAAATACCACCCAGCCCTCCACCTCACCCCACCACCCCCGAAAAAAGAAAAAAAAAAGAAAAAGAAAAGAAAAAAAAAGTGAAAAGAAAAAAGACAATAACACGAAACACATACACCCCCCCACACCCAAACACACACACATTGTATTGTATGTGTGTGTGTGTGTGTGTGTGTGTGTGTGTGTGTGTGTGTGTGTGTGTGTGTGTGTGTGTGTGTGTGTGTTTCTGTTGTGTTGTGTTGTTGTTATCTACTGTGATTATTTATTGTACGCATGGGTCGCCATCTAAACATTTTATGTATTTATGTTTGCATGTTGAATGACTGTGATTTCTGTGTATTGTTGATGTGTTTTACACCACAAATGAATTTCGCTTGTTGAGATAATAGAGTATTCTGAACAAGAACAAGAACAAGAACAAAACTTTAATCTCCAGGCCTCCGGCCCCTAGAAAGAGCTCAAAAGTACACACTATGGTGATCACGCAGCGACAACAAAATGTAAAATACGTACTAACTTAAACCTGTAGAACAAAAGTGCTTCTTGTGCATAGTAAATTAATTCTAACTTTCATCATTGTTGTCACAGAATTCCTGTCGTATCTTCAGGGCATTAAATATATAACTGCAGAGTTTACGAATACTGTAAACAGAACCATTCTTCAGCAACACACACACACACACACACACACACACACACACACACACACACACACATACACAGAGAGAGAGACAGAGGAAGAAAGAGAAAAAGGAAGAGGGGCAGTGAGAGTGAGAGACAGAGAGACAGAGACAAAGAGAGAGACAGAAAGAAAGAAAGAGGGCCAGTGAGAGTGAGAGACAGAGATAGAGAGAGACAGAGAGAGAGAGAGAGAAGGAAGAGGGGCAGTGAGAGTGAGAGACAGAGAGAGAGAGAGAAAGAGAGAAAGAAAGAGGAGCAGTGAGAGACACAGAGAGAGACAGAGAGACAGAGAGAGAGAGACAACAGCAACGAGGCGGGTGGGGGAAAGATGACGCAAAAAAAAATGTTCTGGAAAAAAACACAACAAAACAGGAAGTGAAAGAACAAAACAATGAGGAACTCAATTTCCTACACTCCATCAACACGCCCACTGGGTGTTTTTTCGGGGGGGAAGGGGGGTGGGTGGGGGAAGGGGGGTTAGGGGGAGTAGGAGGGGGTGGGAAGAAAAGAAAAAGTCGCCAGACCGATAACAGGCAGTCAAGGAAGAGAAAATGCTTGCGGAGAGAGAGAGGGGGGAGGGAGAGAGGGAGAAAGGGAGGGAGAGGGAAAGGGAGGGAGAGAGAGAGGGGGAAGGAGGGAGAGGGAGCGAGAGAGGGTGGGAGTGGGAGAGGGAGGGAGAGAGAGAGAGGGGGAGGGAGAGAGGGTGGGAGAGGGAGAGAGAGAGGGAGAGAGAGAGGGGGAGAGAGGGAGACAGGGAGGGGGAGAGGGAGAGAGAGAGAGATGGAGAGAGAGATGAGAGAGAGGGAGAGAGGGAGAGAGAGGGGAGAGAGAGGGAGAGAGAGAGGGGGGGGGGATTCCCAGATGGTTTAATGTTCATAAGTCATCAGGCTCCTAACATTGTCAACAATAACAGACAGTATTCTAGTACATTACAATTTTGCTTGGACTCTGAATTACACAATCCTACAATTTACTTAGCTGACATGTGGATAAGTCACACACACACACACACACACACACACACACACACACACACACACACACACACACACACACACACACACAAACACACCATAAGACACACACACACACAAACACACTGGCACACACACACACACACACACACACACACACACACACACACACACACACACAAACACACCATAGCACACACACACACACACACACAAACACACCATAGCACACACACACACACACACACACACACACACACACACACACACACACACAACACAACACAACACACACACCACAACACACACACACCACAACACCTCCTCCCCCCACTCCACACCACCACCCCCACGCCACACACACACGCGCGCGAACACCCACACATACAGACCCCCCTCCCCCCCCCCCCCCCCCCACACACACAGACAGACAGACAGACAAGACACAGAAGAAGAAGAAGGATGGGCATCATGTGTTGGGTGCACGACCCCCCCCCCCCCCCCCCCCCCCCCCCCGGCCCCCTCCGCCTATCCCCCCTCCCCCCCACCCCGCCCCCACCTTCATCATCAGCCACTACACTGTGTTATCATCATCAGTAGTAGCTTGAGGGTGGTCCTCCAACCTCCCAACACATGCCGCATTGCAACTTGGGCTGTCTGCTGTCTTGGCTGTCTTGGCTGTCTGTGTGCGGCCCCACACTTGACTGAAAGGAGCCTGGCACTGCAGCCAGTCACACCTCTGCTACATATTTTCACCCGACACACGGCCCCCCCCCCCCCACCTCCCGCACCCCCCAAACCCTCCCCCCCCCCCCCAGGTCCCCTTCCTCCTCCTCACACACCTCCTCACCACCAACGACAAAAATTGTTGACACACAGATGAAGTGATTAAAATTTAAAAATATATATATATAATAAAGTGTTTCAGTTTCAGTTTCAGTAGCTCAAGGAGGCGCGTCACTGCGTTCGGACAAATCCATATACGTTACACCACATCTGCCAAGCGGATGCCTGACCAGCAGCGTAACCCAACGCGCTTAGTCAGGCCTTGAGAAAAAAACAACAACACCAAAAACAAAAACAAAACAAATAAATAAATAAATACATTAAAAACAAGAACTACTCCTACTAATAATAATATGTATAAGGCGCAAAAACTTGATGAAGTCAACTATAAGCGTACCAACAAAAAAAAAAAAAAAAAAAAAAAAAAAATGTGTCTGCATTTTTTTTTTACATTTATTTGCTTATTCATCATCATTGTTGTCTTTTTTATTTATTTATTTTACTTATTTAGTTATTTTATTATTATTATTATTATTATTATTATTATTATTTATTTCATTTATTTATTTACTTTAAAAAAATGATATTATCATTATTTAGTTAGTTAGTTAGTTATTTAGTTATAATAAAGAAATGACACTAACCAAGACTGTGATTTGACATCATCCTCAGTTGGGAAGAAACAAGAAGTCAAACACACACACCCCCTACCACCCCCACCCACGCCCCCACTAAAAAAAAAAATTAAAAAAAAAAGAAGAGAAAAAAAAGAAGAAGAAACGTTTCCACAAAGATGAGATAAACGAAAAAAAGAAATAAACTAGAGGAATTGACAATAATATTGTGATTTTGTATCGCCCATGGAAAGAAAAAAAAAAACACCCACACAAACAGCCCTCTCCTCCCTTCATTCTCTCTCTCTCTCTGTGTCTCTCTCACACACACATGCACACGCACATCCACACTCACACCCCACGCGCGCGCGCGCACACACACACACAGACACATACACACACACACACATCCACACACACACACACATACACGCACACACACACACACATACCCCCGCCCCCCCCACACACGCACACACACAGTGGTGTATATGCATAGACAGTGGGTACACAGGAACAACGCAGTTTTGATGGTGGAAAAAAAGGAAAGGCTTCTCATGGAAATCCTGCGCGCTGTCCCTTGTTTGCAGAAACAGCAACTCAACGTTTACAAAAAAAACCAAACAAACAAACAAAAAAAAGAACCCCATCAACCACAATTGTCTTTGCATATTTGAAAACTTTCAAATGTTCAGTGCTTTTTTTGTTTGTTTTGTTTTGTTTTTTATTTTTAGGTACTTTAAGTCTATTCAATTCATACAATTATTATGTGTAATTTTCAGAGGAGGCTGTACTACAGCGAACATTTGCTGCATTTTCATCGCAAGTTTTAAATCAAAGACATGCGAAGACTATATTATATAATCATTTTGCCGCTTTCGGTTATTTCTTCAGTACAAGGAGAGAAGCCCAGCTGGTGCCAGTTGCATTGCTTGGTTTTAACTTCTTGACAGTTACACGTGACTAAACTGATGTCTACTTTGACCGAACTACGCCATTGGTCAGTTCCATACTACACACAGTTAGTAGCGGGTTACGACCATACTAGGCTCTTCCGTCCGAGCAATGCAACTGGCTCCAGGACACCAAGAAAGTGTGATCTTCTTGTGTGTGTATATCTATCTATCTATAAATATGGATTTTTTGACATACTGTTTTGAATTTGACAATACTTGCATAATTTTCGTCCGAACTTTTAGATATTTGGCAGACTTGTTGATGATACCCTAAGGTTACTGTGTGGAAAATTTTCAATGAATTCGGTTTCTTTATCACTGAGAAAATACTTGTTAAAAAGCGGTTCACTTTTGGGGGGACACCCGATATATATATATATATATATATATATATATATATATATATATATATATATATATATATATATCTTACCGTAATGCGGTGACACAAACGAATCGATGCAACAGTTCATAGCTGTAAGAAACGTGGCGAACAAAACTAAACAAATCAAACAAAAAGTCACTCTGACCTTTTCCAAGCATGGCCTGGAAAAGGACCGATTTTGTACTGACTGATGATGTTGTGAACAGGCTTTACACTGACTTATAAAAAACAAACACAACAAAAACAACAACAGCAACAACAACAAAAACCACCACCACCACCACCAAATCTTGATGTCATGGTGAGGGCAAGAAGGGGAGGTTGGTGGAGGGGCTGAGGGGGTGGGGGCTGAGGGTGAGGGTGTGTGTGTGTGTGTGGAAATGCTGATGCAGCAATCCGACAGGAGCAATAGCAGAAGACACGAGCCCCGAGAGACGGGAGCCGAGATCCAGAACAGTGACAAGCGTGGAGTCGACAGAGGGCCGTCAGTCATGCAGGGTATTATTGGTAGGGGGTGGGGGTGGGGGGAGTGGGGGGGGGGAAGGGGAAGTGGTGGGCGTGGGGGGGGGGGGGGAGGACAGGGGGCTGGCATTTACGGTGGCCCATAGGTCAGGCATGAGTGGCACGTGCATCAGGTCACACTCACACAGCAAACACACACTCACGCGCGCGCGCAGACACACACACACACACACACACACACACACACGCTGTACGTACACGCGCACATACACCAAAAACCACTCACACACACAGTCAGCATACACACAGTCCGCGCACACACACAGTCCACACACACACACACACACCACACACACACACATGCACACACGTTGTACGCATAACCCCCCGCTCCCCCCACCACATACTTACACATACGAATGCACACACACACACACACACACACAAACACCACACACACATGCACACACATTGTACGCATAACCCCGCTCCCCCCACCACATACACATACGAATGCACACACACACACACACACACACACACACACACACACACACACACACGAGCGTGCGCTTCGCAAACACACACGTACACACACACACACACACACATGCAATCGCGCGTGCGGCTCGCAAACACACACACACACACACACACACACACACACACACACACACACACACACACACACACACAGTCAGGCTCGAATGGCACGTGCACAGGTCGTAAAGAAGTCAGGCTGGCGCAAGCAGATCTACGTCATCTATGTCAGTTCTCCATGTGCACTGGGCCCTCCTGGATCATGAGAGAAAGATGGGAAGAGAGAGAGAGAGAGAGAGAGAGGAGAGTGAGTTTCTAGGGGACAGAGACAGAGAGAGTGAGAGACAGAATAGAGAGAGAGTCAATATGAGGAGTGAGAGAGACGTATGTAAGCAACATGACATGCGGACTTAAACAAAACAAAAAAAATCCTCTTTCTTCAACCAGCTTGTCTTTCTTCTTCTTCTGCGTTCGTGGGCTGCAACTCCCACGTTCACTCGTATGCACACGAGTGGGCTTTTACGTGCATGACCGTTTTTAACCCGCCATGTAGGCAGCCATACTCCGCTTTCGGGGGTGTGCATGCTGGATATGTTCTTGTTTCCATAACCCACCGAACGCTGACATGGATTACAGGATCTTTAACGTGCGTATTTGATCTTCTGCTTGCATATACACACGAAGGGGGTTCAGGCATTAGCAGGTCTGCACATATGTTGACCTGGCAGATCGTAAAAATCTCCACCCTTTACCCACCAGGCGCCTTCACCGTGATTCGAACCCCGGACCCTCAGATTGACAGTCCAACGCTTTAACCACTCGGCTATTGCGCCCGTCCAAACAGCTTGTCAGTTCTCTGATTCTCAACATGGCGTTCACTTCATCTGATGTCATCAATGATGAAATGATCTTCTGTTAACTCTCTCGCCCCACTAGAATGAACTGAATTCTACCACATTTCACCCCCCCCCCTCCCCACCCAACCCTCGTCTTTCTCAGAATTTCAGTTTAAGTCTACGTGTCCGAACTATCTGTGTGGGACAGTCAGTATGTGCTGATTAAAACAGTGGCCTTTTTGAGGGGTGGGGGAGTTTGTTTTAGTAGCTCAAGGAGGCGTCACTGCGTTCGGACAAATCCCATATACGCTACACCACATCTGCCAAGCAGATGCCTGACCAGCACGACCAGGGTGGGGGAACAGTGACCTATTAACTGCGAACTCTTGTTAGTGTTGACCCCACGACAATACACTGATTACCAGTTGGACCCTTCAAATCAAATCAAATTATGGTGCTTAGAGCCTCGCCGACAGATGGACCCTTTCAGCTGCTGGCCAAATTTATGGCAAAATCACACATAAAAATGATAATGAAATATGACTTTCTTACGGATCGATAGGCCTTTTTTTTGTTTCTTCTTTTTTTATGTTCTTAAAAGTATTTTTGTTGGTTGACAAATAGTAAAGAGTGGTAACTCTCTCCATTACACAAGGTACACAACTTCAAGTCAGTGATGCTTACGCTACCGATTCAGCTAGCACACAGGTAAATAAAAGGTACATTGGAACAAACCCAGACACTTCCTCTAAAAGGAAGCGCCGGGCCTGTCCTTATACCAATCATTTGACATGTGCACACAGCAGCAAAGACAGAAGAAATGTGCAAACACAAATTAGCTTTTATTCAAAACTGGCATTGCCTCTTTTATCCTGAATAAGCCACACAGAACACATGGACAATACAGAACAAACACATGGTTGCCTCGGTGGTTTATCAACTGGAAATTAACAAATAATGAGGCCAGGAGATGAAATGGTTTTATGTTGACTCAAAGGTAGGGGGGTCCGTTTTTCTTTTAAGGTGTTGCAAGCTTTTGGCTTTTTAGCATAAATCGTTCATCAAGTTCATTGTTCACTCGTGACTGCATAAAACTATGATTTCTATTGTGTCTTCCATGAAAGTTGTCATGATTAATATGGAGATGTTTGTGTTTAATTAACATGACTCTTTAAGGACAAGTTCCATGCACGTTTACCTGATACTTTTTTCAGTTTTTTTTTTTCTGGAAGTGTCAGTCTTTACGAGTCTTATGTATTCCAAATGTTAAACGTATCCAGTTTCTGATTCTTGAGAACAAGTGATACTATTTGAAATGTTACTTCTTCCAGTCCTTTATGTGGAATCCCAGAAACTATTTGTTCCATTGCAGGGGAGAAAATTATTGTTTATCTTTTAAATGAATTTGATTTTCTTATAAAGCGTGTTAGTATCTAATATCTACTTCCGTAGTCATTATCAATCAAATACACAAGGTTCAGACCAACGTCTTTTCCAATATCTTCACAGTCAGACTCTCCACGAAGTCAGCAATAACTCGCATTGAATCTTCTCTGCCCGTGCTGCACAGAACTGCACTCTTGTTGACGTTGTGGGAAATATTAACAACTGCCATTCCCTCGCCCACTCCGCTTTTCCATTAGGGTGTGGAGAAGTGGCTGTCTGGCAGCCCTACAGCCCAGACCCCACGCCTGACGTTCCTAACCACAGCCATTCCCCACGTGAAGCGCGGCAGCAATGTGCGACATGCCGGCCTGAGTGGCTCAGTCACGAGGGACACGCTGCTGTCACGCCCGTCACGTGGGCGGGAGGTGGGTGCGCAATGGCAGCAACGTGGGGGAAGGGAGGTAAAATGTGCAGCAGCGAACACCCAGCCTCGCTGACAATGCGCCTCGCAAATTAGGACACAATCAGTTGCACGTGCTGCTCGCTGGAAACAGAGAGAGAGAGAGAGAGCGGAGGAGAGAGGTGTTTTGGAGGTGTACTGCTTGGAAGAACCTTGGAAGCTGATGAGTTGCTTTGCTGACATCAACGGGGTTGGATGTGCATATTCAGTAGAGGCAGAGACATTAAAGGCTTAAGGCACATCTCACACATAGCAGCTGTCTGAACCTATTTTGAAGAAAGGTTTGAGGAAGAGAGGAACTCACTTGAGAAATATGCAGGGTAAATAAAATACCCGCCCACAGCAACTAAATTGTAAGGTTTGAAATGAATAAGGTCAGACACGCAAACACGACGGTAAAACAAGTAACTGGCCTGGTGAGCTGTTTGTTCTGTCATCATGAAGAAACATATTCCATGTAACCTGTCTCATATTCCTGATTAATAACCTGTCTCATATTCCTGATTAAAGTCCCGAGTAACCGTGTCTTCAAAGAAAGTTACCGGATCACTCTTTTTTTTTCTGCTGGGAACTAATTTTGTCCCTTCCCTCAGCTCTGCTCACCACCCCACACCCTAAATATGGGGATGGACCTTAGAGTCTGATGAAATAACCCCGCAGAATAGTAAAAACAAATTAATTGCAAAATTACAGAATCTGCAGGAGGAAGCACTGTGGGTGTGTACACCCCATGTAAACAACACACGGCTGACTGAAGACTTGATCGAAACAGCAAGACAAAGACACACTGTAATGTGCTCGTGCATCAAACTGTGGTTCTGTGCTTCAGGTATTATTGTGTGACAAAACAGAAGGTTCTTACACGTCAAATTGGATACTGCTGTTCAAACGTCGACGAGATTAAAAATGTAAATGATGTCAAAAAGAGCCTAATTTTCCCACAGTGTCCATAAAACAAATATGGAAGGGTCTGAGTGTGGAGCAGAAAACTCACGATGAAATTAGCCATACTAATAACCATTCTGCATCGTAAAAAAACCCAAAACACCAACAGCAACTATTCTGCATCGTAATGATAGTCATACTGTACAATCAGTTGCCCCTGTTCCTGCCTCGTGTCTTTGTTATCACCTGTAGAGGGTCCTTTGTTTCTTAGGGTTTTTTTTATCACAGCAGATTTCTCTGTGTGAAATTCGGGCTGCTCTCCCCAGGGAGAGCGCGTCGCTACACTACAGCGCCACCCTTTTTTTTTTTTTTTTTTTTTTTGTATTTTTTTCTGCGTGCAGTTTTATTTGGTTTTCCTATCGAAGTGGCTTTTTCTACAGAATTTTGCCAGGAACAACCCTTTTGTTGCCGTGGGTTCTTTTACGTGCGTTAAGTGCATGCTGCACACGGGACCTCGGTTTATCGTCTCATCCCAATGACTAGCGTCCGGACCACCACTCAAGGTCTAGTGGAGGGGGAGAAAATATCGGCGGCTGAGCCGTGATTCGAACCAGCGCTCTCAGATTCTCTCGCATCCTAGGCGGACGCGTTACCTCTAGGCCATCACTCTATTCCATTGTTGTGACAGACACAATATCCATTATGCTTCAAATCACTCGGCTGTCGTCACGTTATTGTCGTTGTCATCTCGTTAATGTGCTGTTTTTTTGTTTTGTTTTTTAATATCATTTTTTTTTTACCTATCTGTTTGGTCGTGCTTGTGTTTGTCTACTGATGTTAGAAAGGCTAAAAGAAGAAAACAGGCACAGCCCAATTTGCCCACTCTTGAGGATAATCATGCGTATTTTATGACAGCGACTCCACAATGTACAAAATACCTGCATTTGAACAGGTAAATATTGAATAAATGTCTGTTACTTTGAGGGAAAAAAAACCCGAACCATTCTGAAACGTTTGGGCTTACTGCTTGGTGTGATCAACTGTACACAGCGGGAGGGGAAGTGGGGTGGTGGTGATAGTAAAGGGGGAAGGTGCAACAGTGAAAAAGTATCAGTATCAGTAGCTCAAGGAGGCGTCACTGCGTTCGGTCAAGTCCATATGCGCTACACCACATCTGCCAAGCAGATGCCTGACCAACAGCGTAACCCAACGCGCTTAGTCAGGCCTCGAGAAGAAAGATAAAAAAAAAAAAAAATTAAATAAAAAACAAATAAATAAATAAATAAAGAAATAAGATAACCAAAATAAATAAATAAAGAAAGAAAAAAACAAAATAAATAAATAAATAAGTGAAAAAGAAACTGCACTATTACTATCTACTGGTTTGAGGGTGAAAGCAGACGATTTCGTTTATCAGCACATGACCCGTCATTTGGCTGTGATCTTCATCCACATTTGCAGATTTACAGTCACATTCACGTCTTGATAAACGCATCACAACACCCCAACATCAGCACCAAACATCATCAAATGCATGGCCCCATGTCTCTTCTTCTGGGGCAGTGTTCAGTTAATCGGCAAACCGAACGGCTATCACTTTAACAACAGGATCCTGTTTCCTGTGGTGGAGCAACTTTGAGCCAATAAAAACACAGATAAGAAACAAGCAGCAAACATCTGTATTTGAACAAAGTCTTCTCTGGTTGGCTCGGCGTATCAAAGACCAGCTTGATTCAGTCAGGAAAGAAAGCTGATACCCAGCCCCATCTTTTATAGCGGTGGAAGCTGTCACTGAAGTTTCTTGGTAGTGCACGTGCACTGTCATTATGGATTACCATTTCTTGTCTATCAGCAAGGAGTGAGCACAGAGCGCAGTGAACCAGGCATAATGTCACACAAATGATGTGAAGAAGATAAGAAAGGTAGAAATAATGATAATGATAATTCAAAATGACACACACACGTGTGTGTGTGTGTGTGTGTGTGTGTGTGAACAACAATACAATTAGAGTACACCAACATCATGAGCAAAAATACAACCAGACTTACAACAACGTCATGAGCAACAGTACTGAGTACAACATCATGAACAGCAACACTACAACCAGAGTACAACAACATCGTGAACAACAACAATACAGAGTACAAACCCCATGAACAACCAATACAACCAGAGTACAACAACTTCAGGAACAACAATTCTGGTCAGCCCATGCACAGACAACAGCATGCTGAGAGCAAGAAACAGCCAACTCCTGCTGTGTTACTTGTTACTGGTTACTGGTTTGTTTCCGTGTTGAAGCTCTTTGGAGCTTGTTCACAGGTCTTCTCACTAGTACAACTGAATTGTATACGTGGTACAAGATGTCGACAGTTGTAACTAATGATAACAGTCTGGGTCAAATTTTGCAGGGAGCTCCTTCCAGTGTGCATCGAGCCTGTTCTTGAAAGCATTGACTGATGGGGCTGTGACCACACTGTCTGGCAGGCTGTTCTTGGTGGCGGTTACGCGCTGAACGAAAGAAACTGCTTCTGATGTTGAGTCTGCAGTGTGATCTGTCCAACTTCAGGCTGTGCCCTCTGGTATCTCTGCCTTGGAAGTAGCTGATGTTAACTGGTGTTAACCTGCCTGCTAATCATTTCTTGCTTCAGTGAGAGAGCAGATAGCCTCTGTGTGGGGGTAAATTACGTGCGCGCGCTGTCAGGATCGCTCGTGCCAGTGAGCTTTTCTTTGTTGTCTTCGCGCCACCACCCCCACACCCCCCCCCCCCGCCCCCTACCCCTCACCTTCCAACCCTGAGTTGCTTACCTACAACACTCATGGTGTTTATTTTCGCGGAAAATGACACGTGCACGTGGTAATCAGCTGGACTCGCTGTTATTGTTGCTATGTCTTCCTGCGTTAGATTTTGTCCTGTGTGGTGTTGTCGGTTTTGTGGCGTGTAGTGAGCTGTAGTTAGCTGTGATAATGTGTACAAACAGTACAAGTGTGTTGTCTAAAACAGTACAGTACAGTACACCACACCACACACACTAATTCACACTAAGAAGAACAACAGTACAGTACAGTACACTAGACTACATTACACTACACTACACTACACTAATTTACACTAACAAGGACAGAAAAAAACATGAATAAAAAAAAATGTATAGGAACATTGCTTCTTTTGATTTGAAGAAAAGTGCTCTGGGGATGACGGTGACTGGTGATAATGAAGACATCATGACTTGTGTTGTTTTGAAGTATAAAGGGCCGAACAGAAGAAACTTCTTCTTCTTCTGCATTTGTGGGCTGCAACTCACACGTTCACTCGTATGTACACGAGTGGGCTTCTACGTGTATGACCGTTTGTACTCCGCCATGTAGGCAGCCATACTCCGCTTTCTTTCTTCTTTCTTGCTGGGTATATTCTTGTTTCCATAACCCACCGAACGCTGACATGGATTACAGGATCTTTAACGTGCATATTTGATCTTTTGCTTGTGTATACACACGAAGGGGGTTCAGGCACTAGCAGGTCTGCACATATGCTGACCTGTGAGATCGGAAAAATCTCCACCCTTTACCCACCAGGCGCCGTCACCGAGATTCAAACCCTCAGACTGAAAGTCCAACGCTTTGACCACTCGGCTATTGTGCCCGTCAAACAGAAGAAACAAGAAAAGAAAGGGTAGCAGGAAAAAGACACTGACTGAAAAGCTTGTCTGCCTCTTTTTTTTCTTCTTTTTTTTTTTTTACCCCAAGACGATGATGTGGGGTGATGATTTGGATAGCCTTATAATGTCAAATCCCCTTCAGTGTTATTTCTATTATCGACAGGGATTCTGTCGAGTTATTGCACAACACATAATGGTGAACCTCGGAGCTCTCTCTCTCTCTCTCTCTCTCTCTCTCTCTCTCTATATATATATATATATATATATATATATATGTCTGTCTCTCTCTCTCTTCTCTCTCTCTCTCTTTTCATTTAGTATTGTGTAGTATAGATCCTATTCAGGGCAGGGACTGGATGTAAAAAAGCACACTAGTCCTTATCTATTATCCTCGAAATAAAGAATTTTGTTTTGCCTTGTCTTGCCTTGTCTCTCAGAACTCTCAGAAAATCGTTACTGTTACAGAGTACGCAATGAATCTGATTTATAATGTCCGCAATATAAGAAAGGGAAAGAAGATGAAGTGCACTTTGTACTATCATGTCCTCTCATGTATGACTTAAGAGTTCAATACATATCACTGATGTTTTATAAGTTCCCCAGTCAGATTAGATAGACACTACTTATGATATCTACACAGGAACAAACTTTCAGAAATCTATCAAATTATCTGTACTTCTTCTGCGTTCGTGGGCTGCAACTCCCACGTTCACTCGTATGTACACGAGCGGGCTTTAACGTGTATGACCGTTTTTACCCCGCCATGTAGGCAGTCATACTCCGCTTTCGGGGGTAAGTCATCTGTACAAATCGTTTAAGCTTCGATCCACTCTTTCTTCTTAAAGTAATTTACTTAGCATGTACTACTTCTGATGTCACATCTTTAACATTACAGAGTGCACTTAAATATGCCGATGTTGTTTATTTATCTGTATTGTGTACTACTTAGCTGAGTATATACCGCTTGACAAAGGATGATAATTTGTCTTTTTTTCTTCTTTTTTCTCAAACGTGTTTTTTGACCCCTTTCAGGGGGGGGCATTGTCCTTTAAATGATTAAATCATTCTCTCTCTCTTTCTCTCTCTCTGTCTGTTTCTGTCTCTGTGTGCATCTCTTTTTATCTTTACAGTTCTTGTTTCAACGCAAGCCTCATGTAAAAAACCCAAGAAGTTCTCAGTAATGAGACATTACCCTTTCACACCCCCCCCCCCCCTCATAATGTTGAAATGAACAACCAGATACAGGGACTTGTTATGACGCAAACGAAACCAGTTTGAGTCAAAGCAGCGCGGCAAGTCTTGGGGGCATTTTCCGATAAAACCCCCCGATAAATCCAACCGTCTCTCGCTTTAAAAGCAACATTAAAGAAGGATACCCGACTGTTGACAAGGCATTTAAGGGGAAGTGCAGAAATACATCGCCACTTTTTTTTTTCCATCGCCATACGAACGGTCGGAGAGTGAAAGCACTTGTCATATTTACCGTGTCCCCGACTGAAGGCGTCAAACGTGTGCAACTGGATGCACGAGTCTCATCACCACCAGACTCTCTGAGCACACCAGCTGCGTGACACGTTTTTTAAAGGTATGTATAAAACGAGGGGCGTTGGAATCAACGATGATTTGGCTACATGTAAGTGAATCTTAAAGAAGTTCCTCTTCTCTCTTCACTTTGGTTTTGGGCATTGTGTTGTAGTCGAGGCTATTGGTAAATTGTGAGTCAGTCAAGATGGGCCAGAATGGAAGCTTGGACGTCAAATTAATGTCAAAGTGATCTCTGTTACTGGGCACATCAATTTTTGTCCCAAAATAGATCACAACGATATTTCACAGTCACATTTAAGGTGGTAAAAGGTCGTCAAGGCAGGCCTTTACTGTGTCATACTGACCTGTCACCATGACGAGATAATGGTCACCTTGACCTATAATCATGTCATCATGCCCCAGTCTAGTTCGCCGTAATTTTACCCTCCCTATATTACCATAACTGGGACATGTCAACAATGTGATCTATGTACTACGGGATCTGTTGGTGCTGGACTGATTGGCGTGTAGACTTTGACACCCAGTTCTTGGCAGGACTAAGGCACTTGCTCTTGTATGTACTATGTGTTTTTCTGCATTCGCCTGTTGAAGAGAGAGAGCGAGAGCGAGAGGGGGTGGGTGGGTGGGGAGGGGGTGGGGGTGGAGAGAGACAGTGAGAGAGCTGGAGAGAGAGAGAGAGGGGGGAGAGACTCGGATTTGGAAATATTACTTTAAGGCCTTAGCCTCACATAAGTAGGAACAAAAACATGGTTTTATATACAAAGCCAATCATCTGACAAACACTGCAGGCCTTACTGAATTAAGACACAAAATGTGTGTGTGTGTGTGTGTGTGTGTGAGAGAGAGGTTCCACTGCCCCCCCCCCCCCCCCCGCCCCTCCACCCCCCCCACTCTCCCCCCACCCCCGCGAACGTCCTCCCTCCCCCTAATTCGTGCTCTCTTCCACAGGTTTCTATTTTTTCCTAGCTTGGCATAGGCAGAGTATGTATAGAGATCGCAATGCTGAGCTCTGTCGCACAATTGAAGTCAACAAAATTTATCTTTGCATTATCGATGTCTACCTATCCTCAAACCAGTTGTTAAGAAGTACTGAAGAAAATGTTGTTCCAAAATATGTAAAGTGCTGATAAAAAAAAAAGTCCTCCATTTTGTACAATACTGGAAAGATCCTCAATTTGGATATCTTTTGTGTCCTAATCCGATGCAACCTGAACAGGAAGATAATCAGTATGGTACGTCCGTTTGATTTCATTTTTCTAACCGAGTACTTCGAAGTCTTTGTAAAGGACTTCCGTGTTGAACTGAATTGCACAGACGCGTTTCGTATCGCTGTGTGTTATGCATTATTTAGTCGCTTTAACGGGATTGCAGTCGTGGTTCTCTTTGCGAAAGAGACGAGAACGGTTATTTCTACCATAAAGAAAATCTGCTGGGGCCATCGAACAATAGGGGAGAGCGAACAGATAGTATTTCTAAAGCACTTTTCTCCCTCCTCTTGATCGCTGACTGGCAGGCGATGCATTTTTGAGTAGTGACTGTTATATCCTATTTTGCTCCAAAGTATCTGACTGTGTAGGGTTAGAGAGAGAGGGAAAAGGACAGAGGGAACGAACGAACGAACTGTTTTATTCAAATAAAGGCCAAAGCCCCTTACTGAAAGGGTGTGTGACACAAGTACAATGTTGGATATTTTGGAAATATAACTGATACCACAGGAATATATTAAGCATATACACCAATAGCAAAGAAGACTATGAAGTCATTATATTCAGCCTCTTCAATGATTTTTAGATATAGGTAGCCAATCCATAAAGAGTAGTCTCATTTCTATACGACAATAACAAATTAAAATCTAAAGCTGAAAGGATTGTTATAATACGTGGGATCAATTGACTTCGTTCTAAGGTCAAGTAGGGCAGGACACGTTAACAAAAAATGGAGGTCGTCTTCTTTGTCTGTATTACATAGGCGACACTTTAATTCACAATCACCTTGAAACCTGTGTCTCAAGAGAAAGAGAGAGACAGAGAGACAGACAGACAGACACAAACAGAGAGACAGAGAAAGAGAGAGGGAGACAGAATGACAGATAGACAAGAGACAGAGAGTCCATATACATGAAATTGATAATATATGATCGTGCTTCATTAACTAAAACTGCTCTCTGTCTCTTTGTCTTTGTCTCTGTCTGTCTTCCGCGTTTCTGATTTCTATATCTTTTTTTTTCTGTTGAAAAAAAAAAATCATTTCTGCAACGTTCATTAGAAATGCGAAGGTTTTCCTGTCTTAGAATGATCTTAACATAAACATGACAAATGTTTGTTCGCCGCACCTCGACTGCCTCTCATCAATTTTCAAGTGTATTAATGTTATCTCGCCTCTTCCCAACCCCGCCCCCTCTCTGTCTGATCCATCGTTTCATCACCCGCTTATCCACACTATCCCATCACACACACACACACACACACACACACACACACACACACACACGCACACACACACACACACACACACACACACACACGAACACACACACACGCACACACACACACACGCACGCACGCACACACACACACACACGAACGAGTGCACACACACACACTATCCCATCTCACACACATACACACACACACACACACACACACACACACACACACACACACACACACACACGCACACACACACACACACACACACACACACACGAACACACACACACGCACGCACACACACACACACACACGAACGAGTGCACACACGCACACACACACACAAACACACACAATCACCACCACCTCCACCACCTCCATCATCATCATCATAATCATCATCATCATCATCATCATCATTATCATGAAAAACAGTACCAGCATCAGCATCATTATACGATATCTAAGGCAAAGCAAGGCAAGGCAAGACAAGGCATTGCAAGAAATTTATTCCATGTGCTCTCTGTGGGCATAGAAACATTCTACACCAACGTCTTTAAACACACGCCATATAAACATATAGAGTGATGTCAAAAAACAAAACAAATACAAAAGGCCCACACACGAGCAAGCAGGCAGATACACATTAACAATGATTTCCCATCCGTCATAACAGGAAAAAAAAAAAGATTCCCTACCAATGCACACAGGTTATTTGACATGTTTATTGTTTTTTATTTCTTTTTCTTTTTTTTTTTTACATTGCCATGCGCTTCATGTTTTGTTGTTGTTGTCGTTATTGTTTGTGTTGTTGTTGTTGTTCTTCTTCTTCTTCTACTACTTCTTCAATCATAGTCATTATCATCATCTATATTATTATCAGTAGTAGTAGTAGTAGTTGTAGTAGTAGTAGTAGTAGTATCTTGGTTGTAGTGTTGCTCATATTTTTGCTGACACTAAAAGAAAAAAAAAGACAACAACAACCAAAGAACCCAACCAACCAAACAACCCCCACCCCCACCCCCCCACCCCCCGCCAAAACCCAAAAAGATAAATAAATGAATAAAAATAAAAGCTCGCTCAGTTCACATCCGGGCTTTTCCCCACCCTGTAAGACCTGTCATTCGCGGATCATCGCCAGGGGAGATCACTATGTAAACAGACTGTTGAAACACGCGGAGTTATCATTCCTTTCCTGCTGCTCCGCCGCTCGGCCCCAGCCCAGGCATGCCGCCCCTTGGAAGGGGAGATCCGACAGCTTAGAGATGGCATCCTCCATCAGATGCCTGCCACGGGCCACTGGCAGACATTGCTCACAGTCTCCGTCCTCACAGGCACTCCCATAAAGACAAAGTCTCCACAATCTTCCGTTTAATTCCGCCAGAATTTCTCTTTCTCCCTTCAACAGCACACACCGCACACACACACACACACACACACGAACGCGCGCACGCACACACACACACACACACACACACACACACACACACACACACACACACACACACAACACACACACACACTTATTTCCCAGTTTTGACCTAACAATACTTAGCCGAACTTTTTTGAAGTTTGGGTTACTCCAGTGAACAGCAATTAGCGCGGTTTTGACAGTGTGAGTGTCATCTGTTGTTTACGGGCGGGGTTAGGATTGCCAAAGCCGTAAAATCCAGTGTATGAGAGAGGTTGGATTGGGACAGCTGAAGCCGCTGTAGTTTGGTCGTTGAACGAAGAGTGTCTGGAATATGTTCTTTTGTTGGGATTGACTGGAACTGCAAAAACCTTCAAATCTAATCCAAGAGAAAATAGCATGAAGTGTGCCATATTTAATCATTTGCCACACCTACTGACCCCATAGATACGACATTCTACGGTCAGTACGTGGCTATAACTAGTGATAATCATGAACGAAATCTATCAGTGAAAGAAAGCTCCGTCTCTGACAGTCTTCTTTCTCATAAAGATTTTTTTTTTAAAAGGCGCTGCTGCGCCAACTGCTGCTGTTGACGCTAAATCCTAACCTCTCAACTGCTCTAAGCAGCATTTGTGAACAGGAGGCTTGGCATCTTATAGATGGCATCCTCACCAGATGCCTGCCACGAGCCACTTCCTTACACCACAGACACACTTTTCATACACTCTTTTCAGACACACCTGACAGACACTCCCCACAGACACACGTCACACCATAGACACACACCACATACACACCTCACAGACACTCCCCACAGACACACGTCACACCATAGACACACACCACATACACACCTGACAGACACTCCCCACAGACACACGTCACACCATAGACACACACCACATACACACCTGACAGACACTCCCCACAGACACACGTCACACCATAGACACACACCACATACACACCTCACAGACACTCCCCACAGACACACGTCACACCATAGACACACACCACATACACACCTGACAGACACTCCCCACAGACACACGTCACACCATAGACACACACCACATACACACCTCACAGACACTCCCCAAAGGCACTCCTCATAGACACTACTTACAGCCACATATAACAGACACACCTCAAACACGATACACCTCAAAGACGCTTCTCACAGTACAGACACAACTCAAAGACACTTCTCACAGTTCAGACACAACTCAAAGACACTTCTCACAGTTCAGACACAACTCAAAGACACTTCTCACAGTACAGACACAACTCAAAGACACTTCTCACAGTTCAGACACAACTCAAAGACACTTCTCACAGTACAGACACAACTCAAAGACACTTCTCACAGTACAGACACAACTCAAAGACACTTCTCACAGACACACCTCACGTGCTTGCAGTTCACCACGTCCTCCGTCAAACTGTCAGAGGTGAGGACGTCAAGCTGACGCAAACCCCGCCATGGGCAAGTTCTTTTCAAAGCCCAGTACCCTCCACCCGGCGCCCCCCTCGCTTTCTCCTCACCCCCTCCCGACCCTCCTGAAGAAAAAACGTTCAGCTTGACGAGGTTTAGGGCTTGAAGCTTGGGTTACTGATATAAGCAGCAGCAAACAGCAGCGTTTGGCTGTGTCAGTCGTGACAGTGTCATCTGTCGTTAGTGGGTGGGCAGCCACAGCCCTATGTGATTGCGGCCAGGCTGACCAGACACCATCCCATATTTTCCAAGACTGCCCGCTGTATGAGAAGACGCGGCAGCAGTCCTGGCCTGGGGGTGCGGACCTCAACACCAAGCTCTGGGGGACGGTAGCCGATCTTCGCCGGACGTCCGAGTTTGTGGCATCCCTCGGACTTCGACCCTGACTGCGTAGCTGTCGAACGCCAAAGAAAAGAAAGAAAGTTCGTGGGTGGGACTGTAGGTATTGAAGACATAAACTACGATGCATGAGAAAAGAAAAAGTTTAGAAGGGACGTTGCCATGTAAATTTCGTCAAATGACACCAAGTCTTTCAGAGGCAGAGTCTGTACCAATCTGTTTGAATGAATAAAACTATTAAGTTCAGACAATGTCTGAATCACCTAAAATTACAAATCAGTATGCTAACCCATTCATATCGAGAAGGTTCTGATTGACTCTGACACAATTAGGTTCATTGTTCTTCCCATCTAGGTTAATACTGTCGAAACAATTCCATTTCGGCTTTATATATATATATATATATATATATATATATATATATATATCACTGTGTGTGTGTGAGAGAGAGAGAGAGGTGTATTTATATAGTATGTGAAGAGGATTAAGTCAGTTATGACAGATGGATGCTGTTTGTATTAGGACCAAACTTAGCTTCTCCAGAATTTTGCACACGAATATTTTTGAGCTTCCTTCACGCTGACGACATGCTTGTACGTCTGTGAGTAAAGTACACACACTGTCATGCTATGCAGGGCCGGGTACAGTCAGGGGTTAGGGAATGTCTGTCAGTAAGCCTCTTGTCTCCCTTGTCTCTCCTTCTCGGCTTTCATCAACAGACAGGGGGCGTGCTTAGGGTTGCAAAGAGCACTAGTCAGATTAAAAAAAAATATATATATCGTTATTTTGTATTAACTACCATATTTTGTGATTTATTTTTCGTTTGTTATTTTTTGTTTGGTTTTCTTACAAAGAAATGCACAAGCACGATTGCAAGAGACTTGTATTTCTTTATTTTCTATGAACTACCATATTTTCTAATATAATTTCTATATTTCTTTGTCATACAAAGAAATGGGTCATTATAATTGCAAGGTACTCTTATAAATGCTTCAATTCAACTAGCCTCGTCAGTGGACTCTATCAGAGTTTGGTCCGATTTGCAGCCCTGTTTAAAATTTAATATTCACACCATTATGCAGTTCATTACTGACTAAATGATCCCCTGTTCTAGTGCATTTTTGTGATGCTACAGAGCAACATATAATTTTATATTGTGAGTTAAGGAAGCATCACATTCATGAAAGTTTGCCATTTCATTTGCTTTTAAAATTCATTATCAGTTGGTTCTCTTGTCAAATCAACGACTCCCCTTTTACGAAGTAACACAGAATACACCATCGCAATTGAACACAGTTTAATCCAGCTCACCTCAACTCATCACTGTTAGATCATAATAGATGACCATCAAACCGAACGCATATATAAAATGTTTCTTATCACAAATACAGAGGTAGTGGGACATGATGCGTGTGAATAACTGGTGCGAAAGCGCTTTGGTTTGTCTCTGCACAAGATTCAGCGCTATATAATAATAATAATAATAATGATAGTGAGACATAAGAATCGGGTGGTAGACAGCTTCTTAGAAAAGCGTCTCCTTCATAGACAGCCCGCATGAAGCAGCTGTTGCTACGCACAGCTAATGGGGCTACAGACAGCCATCCTGAAGGACTTGTTTCGTGTGTACACGTGCCACGTGCATTTGTTGCAAACCTGGGAGATTTCTCCGTGCCACTCCAACATTCTCAACCAACATTAACTGGATCCCAGAATGCTACTTGATCCTGCAGAGAAATCCACATTGGGTGTGTTTGTCGTTCCAGGGATTTGGCAGAAATATGTTGATTGCTCGGAGTGCAAAAGGTTTTAAGTCGTTCGTGTTGTGTTTTCACTGCGTGCCGGTGTGGTGGGGTTTGGCGTTCGGGTGGTTTTGGTATGGTGTTGGGGTGGTGGTGGTGGTGGTGTGGGTGACGCTGATGATGGTGGGTATGACTTGTGCATGTGATAGGGTGAGAGAGAGAGAGGGGGGGGAGGTAGGGGAGAAAAAGAGAGGGGAAGTAGTATAACCATGCATAGATGAACAAGAGAGAGGTAGAGAGGGAGAGGGAGACAGAAAAACACAGAAAGTGAAAAAAACCCAACTCTGTAGCAAACTGGATAAAACCACACACACACACACACACACACACACACACACACACACACACACACACATACAAGCGCGCATGCATGGTCACGCCCACACACATTAATCATACCTCGATACTCATAATCAGCCAAAAAATACCTGAGCTATAAATTCATACTTGTAATGTTTGTAGTGTTGCATTGTATTGTATTCTCAATATTTGTTCATTAAAAACAAAACAAAACAAAATAAAAACAACAACAAAAAACAAACAAACAACAAACAAAAAACACCTGAGCTACCCAACAGAAAACAAAACACCATGACAACGAGTACAGAAAGAGGTGGGAAACAAGTGACGGCCTCCATGGCCACAACTCTGAATGACGGCCACAAACCGACCCTCTTTAACCCTCTACACTACAACCTCCCTTCAATACAAACAACCCTTCCCCTCTCTTCCTGACGCACATACCCGAACCTGAAGCATCCGACACGACGTGGAAACGTACCGGTGCCGAGGAGGGCAAGAATGCCGGATTTGTCGCTGACGGCAGCAGGGCTCTACGTCACGGATGGTTCGCACGATTAGAGCGCGTGTCTGGCGCGCTTGTGGCATTTCCGCGGTTCCGGGCTTTTCATCTTATTTATTGGGTATGCCAGGAACACGGGGCTTCAACAAGCCGCAGCGCCGAGGAATGTGTCTTGGGGGAGAGAACGAAGAGGGCGTGATGATTGGCTGCGGGTTTTACCCTGTCTCACTTGCTCTCTTCTGTGGCATGATCCACAGTTGCGGAAAAAGGCAAAAACGCGCTGTATTCCCAGTGTCACTCAAAACAACCAGGAACACCCATTTTTTGGATGAACCACCATGAAAAGACAACTTCCATTAACATACCAGAATTCGTCATGTGGCAAGGCACTGATGCTTTGGTTATTGATGAGGAATTACCGGTTCATCTCCTTTTGGTTGACACGATCACACAGGAACATATATGATTATGAAATATACAGAATAATAACAACTTTCAAATCTGCACGTGTTTTGTTTTTTTCCCTTACTTTTTGTTTCTGATTCTGTATTCATTTTAGAAGCTTTCTTGTTTAGTCAGGTTGTTTCTTATGTCACTTGGAGTAGTTTTCATTATTGTCGATACTGTTTTGTAAATTGATGCCAATTTCTAATGGAAACAAGTGATGCTGTTCTGAAGCAATGAGTTGTTTCAAATCTGTCCAATGATATCTGATGAATTAAACGATGTGATAAATCCTTATGGAGAATATATATATATATATATATTGCTTTCATGTTTGTCGTCAAACTTCGATAATAATTATCTCATCTAACTTTTTTGTGTCTTTTATGTGTGCCTCATTTACCGCAAACCATCAAATAAAAGATGTTTGGACCAAGTTCTTTTTCACTGGGTTCTTAATCGGGTTCTTCATGAAGTCAGTCGCCCTGACTCTAATTTGCCGGTGCTGCACAGAACTGCACTCTTGTTGACGTTGTGGGAAATATTAATAACTGCCATTCCCTCCCACTCCGCTTTTCCATTAGGGTGTGGAGAAGTGGCTGTCTGGCAGCCCTACAGCCCAGACCCCAGCCTGACGTTCCTAACCACAGCCATTCCCCACGTGAAGCGCGGCAGCAATGTGCGACATGCCGGCCTGAGTGGCTCAGTCACGAGGCACACGCTGCTGTCACGCCCGTCACGTGGGCGGGAGGTGGGTGCGCAATGGCAGCAACGTGGGGGAAGGGAGGTAAAATGTGCAGCAGCGAACACCCAGCCTCGCTGACAATGCTTCTCGCTAATTAGGACACAATCAGTTGCACGTGCTGCTCGCTGGTAACTAAGAGAAAGCAAAGGAGAGAGGTGTTTTGTTGGGTTAAAGTGTGTCCTTAAGATGAGCTCTTGGAATCTGATGGGTTGTTTTGTTGACATCAATGGCAATGGAGTCTGGGACCAGACGTGCACATTCGTCTGAAATCATACCACGTGAATAGACGTTCAACTAAAGAACACACCCGTTGCAGTGTTGTGAACCTTTGGGGGGAGACTTGAGGGTGAAGACACAAACTCACTGGCGAAATATGCCGGGAAAAGGTAACACCCTTCTCACAGCAGAAATCTTGTAACGTTTGATAGATATAAAGCAGCATCTACTGGGGGCAACAAACCCTAACACAAAGGAGGAACTTAACGTGCCTGGTAAGTCGTCTGATTCATATCCGTGTAGAAACGTCCCCAGTGTGTGTGTCGCCTATACCTAAAGTACCAAGTCATGAAAGAAAACAACTGACAGATTCATATGTCCTTGGTACTGATTCACCCACCCACCCACCCCTTCTCTCAATGCCGCAAGTCTCTCACCTGGAAAAGGTAAGGATCTGAGATTTAAATCGGAACAATGAAAGAAAAACGACAAAAAGAAACTGCGATCTTTCTATACGCTGTTGAGGGTGAAAGCAAACGATTTCCTTCATCAGGGCATGATCCTTGAGATGTCTGCGAACTTTATCTACATTCACAGATTTACCGTCACATTCATTTCTTCACAAACGCGTCTGAACCTACAAACATTGGCAGTAAACGTCATCCAGTGCACGGCCACATGACCCTTCCCCTGGAAGTTCAATCAGCAACCTAGGCTGTTATCACTTTTACAACAGTATTACGTTTCTTGCAGTTTAACAACTATGAAACAAAACTACAACAACAACGACAACAAAATCCCGATAACACACATGCAGCAAACAGCTGTATTGCACATAAAGTCTTCTCTGGTTGGCTCAACTTGTCAAAGACCAGCTTGAGTCATTCAGGGAAGAAAGCTGATGATATTCCGTGCCATCTTTTATCGTGGTGGAAGTCTGTCGTAGGCTCTACAGGATTGCACGTGCATTTCGTTCACTGGAAGTACGGGCCGTCCCGCAATTGAGCAAGGAGTCAACGCTGACTCCGTTAAACCCAGAGAACTCGGTATAATGATAATGTGTGTAACCAATGTCAAATAAATAAGAGTTTAAAAAGGTTAGGATGAAAGAATAAGAGAAGACAACAACGGAAGATGAAAAGAAGAAACAGTCAGATAAATGAAAAAAAGGAAAGAAGGGAGAAAGAAGGAAAGAAAGAAACAAAAGAAACAAAAAGTCAGACAGAAATAGAAGAAAGAAGAGAGAAGGGGAACAGCTCAATGAGAAATTCAGATTTTACGTGACCAAATGCATGTGGGGCAGCATGAATGCATGTGTACGTGTTTTGTTTGAGGCATAACACACAGCAGTGTGTGAATGTCAAAGTGACAGTGTAATATGGCATCAGTCTTAGTTTAAAAGTCAGTTTTGCCTGCTCAAAAGAAGTGGACAGCTGTCGGTATGTCATCCTTTCCGTTCTCTCCCCCCCCCCTCTCTCTCTCCCACTCTGTGTGAGAGAGAGAGAAAGAGAGAGAGTGTGTCTGTGTGTGAGAGAGAGAGACAGTGTGTATGTATGTGGGAGTGTGCGCGTGTGCATGCACGTGTGTACGCACGTGTGTGTGTGTGTGTGCGCGCGCACGCGCGAGCGCACGCGCACGCGCAATCGCACATAAAACATGCCGGGGTTTTAGTGCATAGTCAGTCAAAGCATTTTGTTCTCTCCTAAACATTTTGTGTGATGTCTGGAGGTTTTTGGCAACTTGTTTTATCATTTTCACTTCATCAGCGGACCTTCTGGTGTGGTGGCCAGCAGGACTCTGGAATAACAGACATGCAGGGAACTGAGATCCCATAAATATGCAGCAGTATGTCAATAATCGCGCTATAAAGAAATCGTGACAAGGGACTGCTCAGTATATGGCTATGGCTAAATCAGTTCCACACCATTGAAAGGTGATCAAATATTTTCACAGAGGCAAACAACAACAACAACATACCCTCTCACTGTGGAGAGAAATTCCTGAATTTCACACATATGTTTGATGTGACGAGGGAGTTATGATATAACCAGAACACAACCAGACTACAACAACATCAAGAACAACAATACAACCAGACTACAACAACATCATGAACAACAACACAACCAGACTGCAACAACATCATTAACAACAATACAACGAGGGAACAACTACGTCATGAACAAGAACACAACCAGACTACAACAACATCATGAACAACAACACAACCAGACTACAACAACATCATGAACAACAACACAACCAGACTACGACAACATCATGAACAACAATACAACCAGGGTTCAATCACACCATGAACAACAATATACAACCAGAGAACAACAACATCACAAAACAGCAGTTCCTGGTCAGCCCACGCACAGACAGACAGACACGGCTTGCAAACAGCAGAGAAACAGCAAAACTGCTGGAGTGTTAACCTGCCTGCAGTCATTTCTTGCTTCAATAAAGAAGCTGATAGCGTGTGTGCGCGTGTGGGGGTAATTATGTGCACGCGCAGGCGAGGTTCGCACGTGCCAGTGAGGCTATGCTTTTTCTTCATCAGTTGTCTGCGGTCCCCCCCCCCTCCCCCCCGCGCCCTGCCCTCCCCTCCCCTCCCTTCCTCTTGCTTTCCCCAACCTGAGTTGCTTACCAACACTCTGGTGTTTTATTTTCATAGATAATGACACATACACACGGTAATCAACTGCACTTGCTGCCATTGCTTCAATGCTGGCTTGGCTGGGTCGTGTTTAGTTATTCATTTACATGCTGCTGGTTTTCTTTGTCAGCTTTCAGGGGTGGCTCATCTTGAGCTGTTTTTTTTGTGTGTGTGTGTGGTGAGAAGTGTGTTGCGATATGCAGCACAGCACGACTATATGATAGCGCAGTACAGTACAGTACAGTACAGTACTTTTACATGTGCGATGACTATGACTTCACTGACACTTGCCCTTTAACACTGCATGCATTTTGCTTGTTCGTATATTGAATTTGTGTACATTAATACAATAATATGTTCTTTACATACAATACACAAACAAGTGTTATGAACAATTACATTAACAGAACATTCATTTAACAAACAAACACTACACTACACTACACTACACTACACTACACTATTAAGTTCGTGAACAGTGCACCCCCGCCCCCTCACATCACCACACACTGAACTGCATTTCACATCACTACAATGCACAAAATCACGCAACACAACACTACACGGTAATTCACTCTAACAGGAACAAAATAAACATGAAAAAAATATAAGTATGATAAGTGCATTGATTCTTTTTACAGGAAGAAAAGAGCCTCACGAATTGTAGTGACTGCCTATAACCAAGAAGTTGTGTGTTCTATTGAAGTTATAAAAAGGGAGAAAATGAAAAGTTTGTCTGCTTCGTTTTTGCCCCCTGTACCATTATGATGACGATAATGTTGATAGCTTTGAAATTGCTTCTTCCATTTCAGCTTCATTTTTTTGTAATCATACGCGATTTTAGTCAGAGCTATTGCACAATGCATAATAATGAACTTAGTTTTCTCTCTCTCTCTCTCTCTCTCTGTGTGTGTGTGTGTGTGTGTGTGTGTGTGTGTGTGTGTGTTTCTCCATCTGTTTCTATCTCTCTCTCTCTACATTTCTTCCCGTCTTCACAGTTCTTGTTTATGCGTGGGGCCTCATGTAAAACTCTTACAACTTCTCAGTAATGAGACATTACCCTTTTTACCACCCCTCACGATCTTTAAATGAACAACCAGACCCACGGGCTTGTTTTGACGCAAACGAAACCAGTTTGAGCCAAAGCATCGCGGAATGTCTTCGGGGCATTTCCGATAAAGCCTCCCGATAAAACCCGACCATCTCTCGGTTTTAAGGCAACAGTTAATAACCGGTGCCCGACTGTTGACAAGGCATTACAACGGGCAACGCAGAAATTCATTGCCGTCGTTTTTTTTGATGGTGTTTTTTTCTTTTACTCTCCTCCGAACAGTCAGGGAGTGAAAATACTGGCCATTTTGTTGCCTGATTGATGGCGTCATACGAGAGCTTCAGGTTGCACGAGCCTCATTACCACCAGACTCTCCACGCACGCTAGTCGCACAACGCACCTAAAGGCTTCTCTAAAACGGGAGGGGCGTCGGAATTCACTGTGTTTTCGGCTGAATGCGAATCCGTGAACTAAGAAAGTTGTTTCTTCTCTCTGCTTGGGTTTTTGCTTTGGAGCTGTGTCTGTGTCGAGGGTAAAGATTAACGATGAGTCAAGGTCGATGGGTCATAGTTAGATATAGAGAAGGTGACACTATGATATACATTTCGGAGTCAAAAGTCAAAGCGATCCTAATTAGGTCACAGACACAATCAGGGTGGTCAAAGGTTGTGGTCCTAACTGGGTCACCTAATCATGGTCACCTTTGCTTTCGATAGTGGTACGTAATCACGGTGGCCCAGTCTATGTCACCGTGACGTTTAACAGCCTCGACATGTCACCGTAACAACCATGGGATTCACTGATTCAGCGAACGCGTGACCTTCAACGCCCAGACCTCAGCAAGCCTAAGGCCACCAATCTTTTTTGTTTTCTGAAAGAGAGAGAGACAGAGACAGAGAGAGAGACAGAGAGTCAGCTTTCCAGACTCCAAAATTCATTCATAATAAGGGTGCACAGAAAAAAAAAAACATGAGAGAGTTATCACTTTGATGCAAAGTGAAGGTATGTGATACGCCCTTTTACATTTTGTTTTGGTATGGTTTTTGTTTTTCGTTTGTTTTGTTTTGTTTTTGTGAAGAGGGGAAGAGAAGAGATCTTAATATTCGAGTGGCATTTCGCGTAGACAGTAAATGGTTTCTTTATTAGAATGAACAGTATGTTTATTATAAATACTAAGGCTTATGGATGTGGAGGAAAATGATTCAGGATGGTGGTGGTGGTGGTGGTGGTGGTGGTGGTGGTGGTGGTGTGTGTGTGTGTGTGTGTGTGTGTGTGTCTGTCTGTCTGTCTGTCTGTCTGTGTCTGTGCACACGCGCGCGCACTCGCGCATTCTGAGATGTCTGAAGAAGAGAGAGAAAGAAAAAGGAGAGACACAGACACAGACAGACAGACAGACAGACATACAGAGACAGATATTTACCATCAGCCCGATGGGGAAGCGGTAGGTGTGTGTAATAATTTAGCTACGACTGACAGAGATTTAGCTAGAACAGACAGGCCACTTTGGTGGTACAGCAGTGTACCAAGAACAACAAACCGCAGACTTCTAGTTAACTGCCTGTGGGTTTGCACCCCATCAGTAAGAAACCACCAACTGTGGGCCTTAGGGTGGACTATACAGTAGTGCTTATGCACTCAAATGGGAACACGAGTACCATACACCAGTAATGTTCTGCTCCCTTCCAAGTGCTCCTTTTTTTCTTTTCTTTTTAATGAAAAAAAAAAGATTATAAAAAAAATCCATGATCAATTCTGAAGGTGTTTATCTATTTCAGGACTGGTGGAACCAAAATTTATTTAAAGAAGCGTAATGGTTCACCAGCTCAGCTACTCAGTCTCAAGGCAATACGGATTTTCTTTACACTATCGACACAACCTCATCGTAAAAAAAAACAAAAACAAAACAACAACAACAACAAAAAAAAACCCACTCAAAAACCACCCCCCCTCCCTCTAAAAAAAGAAACAACAACAAAAAACAAAACAAAACAAAAAACAACAGAAAAAGCTGAAAGTTTTGTTTAAAAAAGAAGAAGAAGAAGAAAAGATTACGTAAAAATCCAACTTCAAAAGTCTTTCAAGCCCTTTTCTGATCTTCTCAGAACAGGAAGATTTTTGGTATGGTGTGTTCGTCTAGTGGTTTTACCTTCTTTTTTTTTCTCTCTGTTTTTCGGTTTTTTTATTTTTATTTTATTTTTTTAAATTTTTTACCGAGTGTTTTTGAGTGCTTGTTAAAAGACTTCCTAGTTGAACTGAATCGCACAGATGCAGTACGCATCTGCGCGTGTTATGCATTATTCAGTGGATGTAACGGGATAACGTTAACGGTTCTCTGGTTGCGAAGGAGAGAACGATTATTTCTGCCATCAAAAATTCTGCGGCCCCGGGCCGTCGAAGCATTGAGTGGAGCGGACGGATGAATGGCATAAAAAAAAAAATTAAAAAAAAAAATTAAAAAAAATCACGGCTTTTATTGTTTTATCCTTACGATTTTTGATTGGCAGGCGATGCATTTTTGAGAAGTAGTAGCAGTTGTAGTTATAGAAGCATTCTATATAGTTCCCTAAGTTTTGTTGGACAATGGAAGGTAGAGAGAGAGAGAGAGACAGAGAGACGCGGAACACACACACACACACACACACACACACACACACACACACACACACACACACACACACACACACACAAGCAAGCGCGCGCGTGCGCGGACAAAAAAAAGCCCACCACTCATCCACCTCCCTCCGTCAACACAAACATTCACGTTCCTACAAGCATACACATCTCTCTGTCTCTCTGTCTCTTGTCTCTTTTCCCCTCTCCTCCCCCTCTCACTCACCCCCTCCCTCTCTCACCATCCTCTGTCTCCCTTTCGCTTCTGTTCTTTTTTTCACTCTTTAATTTCTTTCTATCTTTTTTTTTCAGTTTCAATTCAAAACCTATTTCTACAGAGTCAATGAATGATATGAAATGCACGTCTCCTTGAAAACAAGTCATCAGAAAGACCCTTTTCCTTTCTGTTCCAAGTGTGTCTCTGGAATGTGCCGGAGTTCGCCGCACTGCGACTGTCGGTTATCAATTTTTTTTAGTTAATGAAATGCATTATGTGATCTGTCCCCCCCCCCACCACCTCTCTCTCTCTCTTTGTACTCTCTCTGTCTCTTTCTTTCTCTCTTTGTACTCTCTCTGTCTCTTTCTTTCTCTCTTTGTACTCTCTCTGTCTCTTTCTCTCTCTCTTTGTACTCTCTCTGTCTCTTTCTCTCTCTCTTTGTACTCTCTGTCTCTTTCTCTCTCTCTTTGTACTCTCTCTGTCTCTTTCTTTCTCTCTTTGTACTCTCTCTGTCTCTTTCTCTCTCTCTTTGTACTCTCTCTGTCTCTTTCTCTCTCTCTTTGTACTCTCTCTGTCTCTTTCTCTCTCTCTCTTTGTACTCTGTCTCTTTCTCTCTCTCTTTGTACTCTCTCTCTCTCTTTCTCTCTCTCTTTGTACTCTCTCTCTCTCTCTTTCTCTCTCTCTTTGTACTCTCTCTCTCTCTCTTTGTACTCTCTCTCTCTTTGTACTCTCTCTCTCTCTCTTTGTACTCTCTCTCTCTTTGTACTCTCTCTGTCTCTTTCTCTCTCTCTTTGTACTCTCTCTGTCTCTTTCTCTCTCTCTTTGTACTCTCTCTCTCTCTTTGTACTCTCTCTGTCTCTTTCTCTCTCTGTCTGTCCCCTTATATATCTCTCACCTCTCATTCTCCTCTATTTCGTGTTGTAAATGTCAAATCACCATTCATGTATCCATGACTATAATAATATGCATGCTGTACTGATATATTGATTCCCCCTTTGTCTATGTTGCTGTTTCCCCTTCGAGGGCTGCATGAAAAAAAAGAGATATTATTTTACTTATGTATTATCTTCAGAAAATAAATTTATTCAATTCAATTCTCTCTCTCTGTCTCTGTCTCTCTCTCTCTCTGTGTTGAAAAAAATCTTTCCCTCTATCCCCTTGACCCCCCCCCCACCCCATCCCCGCAACCCCTTTACCCTCACACGTTATGTGTGTGTGTGTGTGTGTGTGTGTGTGTGTGTGTGTGTGTGTGTGTGTGTGTATGTGTGTGTGTGTGTGTGTGTGTGTGTGTCTGTGTCTGTGTCTGTGTGTCTCTCTCTGTCTCCCTCTCCCTCCCTCTCCCCCCTCTCTCTCAGATACAGAATTACAATCAGGCATACATTCTTTGGAGCACATGGTTTTATTTTGTTATTATTGTTGTTTGTTAAATAACTGCTGTACCTTGTGCCTCGTTTGGCTTTTATCTTCATGATCATCATTTAATTATGATGATTATGATTAAAACTAATCGATGAAAGAAAATTGAAACCTTCTTGACATTCTTCTTCTTCTTCGTCTTTTTCTTATCATCATGAGGGAAAAACAGCTATCATCAGCGTTATCAGATGCTGCTGCTGCTGCTGTTGTTGTTGTTGATGACTGTAAAACCTAACCCAGTTTACATCCGGACTTTATCATCCTCAAAGACCTGTCACTCGAGGATCAAAAGGATCAAGGGGATCATCGGGATCATCGCCACGGGATGTCACCATGAAAACAAATTGTTGAAGCAGGCACATTTATCATCCCTCCTTTTCCTGCGCGGACCGAGCAGGCTTTTGGAAGAAGATCATTATGAGATCCGGCAGCTTAGAGATGACATCTCCACCAGATGCTTGCCACGGGCCACGAACAGTCATACTTCACAGACACTCCTCACAGACACTCCCCACAGACACTCCCCACAGACACTCCTCACAGACACTCCTCACAGACACTCCCCACAGACACTCCTCACAGACACTCCTCACAGACACTCCTCACAGACACTCCTCACAGACACTCCCCACAGACACTCCTCACAGACACTCCTCACAGACACTCCCCACAGACACTCCTCACAGACACTCCTCACAGACACTCCTCACAGACACTCCCCACAGACACTCCTCACAGACACTCCTCACAGACAGTCCTCACAGACACTCCTCACAGACACTCCTCACAGACACTCCTCACAGACACTCCTCACAGACACTCCTTATTCCTCCCAGACACACCTCACAGACACTCCTCACAGACACTCCTCACAGACACTCCCCACAGACACTCCCCACAGACACTCCTCACAGACACTCCTCACAGACACTCCCCACAGACACTCCTTATTCCTCCCAGACACACCTCACAGACACACCTCACAGACACTCCTCACAGACACTCCCCACAGACACTCCTTATTCCTCCCAGACACACCTCACAGACACTCCTCACAGACACTCCTCACAGACACTCCCCACAGACACTCCTCACAGACACTCCTCACAGACACTCCTCACAGACACTCCTCACAGACACTCCTCACAGACACACCTCACTCCTCACAGACACTCCCCACAGACATACCTCACAGACACTCCTCACTCCTCACAGACACTCCTCACAGACACTCCTCACAGACACTCCTCACAGACATACCTCACAGACACTCCTCACAGACACTCCCCACAGACATACCTCACAGACACACCTCACAGACACTCCTCAGAGACACTGCTCACAGACATACCTTACAGACACTGCTCACAGACATACCTCACAGACACTCCACACAAACATACCTCACAGACACTCCTCACAGACATATCCCACAGATACTCCCCACATACACTCCTTAAGGAAACTCCGCACGTGCCTCCGGTCCCCCCCGCCCACGCTCTCCCCCCGCCCCCTCAACACACCCCCCTCACCCCGGTCCTCGCTCATCAGACGGTCAAACGTGATGACGTCAAGCTGACCCATACACCACCGTTGCTCAGTTCTCTTCAAAAGCCTTCCCACTCTGACGTTCAACTCTGTCAGAATTTCTTACCGCAGTAACCTCCCCTCCCCCTGTTAAATCGCGTGACAAAGGCGGCCCCACCAGTTTAAGGTTGGGTTCCACATGCAAGCAGCAACTAGAGCACATAGCGGTGTTGGTTTGAATGTTGTCTCCCGTTTGTGTGTGCGCGAGTGTGGGGTGGCGGGTGGGGGCGGAGGTGGGGTTGCTTGAATTGTGAAACAGTTACCTTCAATATATATGAGTTACGTGGATGAGAACAGATTGAAAACTGTTTGGCACCGTGGATTAGAATAAATGCAGCTGTCGTAATGTTGTCAACTTGTGAAAAGGCGCAATACGCTCTTTTGTGATCATCTGGAACACCGAAACCTCCAGATAAAGTCTGTGAGACAACACTATCAAGGACGCTGTCTGTCAGAGTTATTGACACCACAAAATATAATGTTGAAAAAGTCTCACAGTCGATGCAGATATCATGTGATTAAAATGACCGATGATTATGCGAACCAAATGGGGAAAAAAATAAAAATAAAAGATTTTGCTTGTCTCTGAAACAGTTACGTTCATTGTTCTCTGTCTTTAGTTACCATTGTCGAAAGATTTCCATTTCAGCCGTGAAAAAAAGTGGTTATGATTTAAAAAAAAAAAAAAAAATTCTTGTCACAGACTTATGTGCCACAGCGCATAAAGGGGGACAACAATTGGTTGCCGCTTGTATTAGGACCAAACTTAGCTTCTCCAGAATTTTGCACACAAATCTTTTTGAGCTTCCTTCACGCTGACGACATGCTTGTACGTCTGTGAGTAAAGTACACACACTGTCATGCTATGCAGGGCCGGGTACAGTCAGGGGTTAGGGAATGTCTGTCAGTAAGCCTCTTGTCTCCCTTGTCTCTCCTTCTCGGCTTTCATCAACAGACAGGGGGCGTGCTTAGGGTTGGCAAAGAGCATTGGCGAGATTTTTGAAGGCTGATTTCGTGAGGTATTTTAAACATGGCATATTGTGAAGCATGCTCAGCTTGTTTGTTCACCTCTCGCCGACCGCAGAGCTTCTTGGGGTTATTGTTGTTTGACAGGATAATTTTTTTTTCAACAGACAGGGAGGGAGGGAGGAAGAGAGAGAGAGAGAGAGGGGGGGGGAGCTGGGATGGGGGGGGGGGGGGGGAAGATCACATAATGCATTTCATTTGCTAAAAAAAAATGATAGCCGACAGTGGTAGTGCGGCGAACTCCGGCACATTCCAGAGACACACTTGGAACAGAAAGGAAAAGGGTCTTTCTGGGGACTTGTTTTCAAGGAGACGTGCATTTCATATCATTCATTGACTGTAGAAATAGGTTTTGAATGGAAACTAAAAAAAAAAGAGAAAAAAAGAGAGAGAAACAAGGTAAAGAATGAAAAAAGAACAGAAGCGAAAGGGAGACAGAGGATGGTGAGAGAGGGAGGGGGTGAGTGAGAGGGAGAGAGGGGAAAAGAGACCGAGAAAGACTGAGAGACAGAGAGATGTGTATGTGTTCGTTGATCAGTTTTCTGTTACAGGAAGGGGAGTAAAGGAAGTTTCGGGGTGCGGAGGGCATGGGGAGGGGGCGGGGTGGGGTTGGGGGGGGGGAGGGAAGCTCGAATCGTCACGGTTGTGATGGAAAATGCAGGACGTTTGAGAGGGTTGCTTCCCTTTCTATCCATCATTCACACA
>NC_134879.1:25333201-25335701 GCF_041734735.1 Babylonia areolata
CTACAAATGGGTATCCCTCAAGGGTCTGTTCTTGCTCCTTTATTATTTAGTATTTTAATGTTCAACCTACCAAGAAAACTAACAAAAAACATTGTACTTGTCCAGTATGCTGATGACATACGCATTTGGATGAAAGTAGCATTAAAAAAAGTGCACACCTGCTAGATCTCTCAACTATACAAAAAGGCTATATCAAAATGAAGTAAACATAATTTCTGATTACATGATTGAAAACGGCTTGCAGTTGTCTTCTGAAAAATCAGACATGATGCTTTTTAATAACGGGTCAGATCCAGTAAATATGCCTAACTTTAAAATAAATGATACCCCCCCCCCTTGAATGTACAAAGGTAGTGAAATTCCTTGGGGTATATCTGACAACAAAACTAACATGGAATTATAATATAGAAAATATTTTAACAAAAGCAAGAAAAACGTTAAACTCTTGGGGACAAGACAGATTAACACTTTTGCGCCTATCTACATCGCTTCTTCGATCAAAATTAATTTATGCCCAAGAAGTATTTTTCAGTGCCCCAAAATATTTATTGAAGAAACTCCAAAGCAGAGACTGCAAAGGATATAAACTTGCTCTTGGTATACCAGTTCATGCGTCATGTATTAAAACGTATAGTGCGGCTGGGGTACTAACACTTGAAGAACACAGGAACCTTCAATGCACCAAATTCGTCTTGAGAAATTATGCAGCAGAAAATGATTTGAAACCTGAACCGAATCTTGAGTCCGATACTGACTTTCCAAAAAGAGCTAGGACCATAGCCTCCCATATGACCATAAGTACATATACATCAACTACTATAACAAGCTCTGATCTAAATCTGAAGCATAATGTAGCCAAACAGTCCGTTTTATCCCCTAATCCACCCTGGCAACTCAAGAGAGCCCAATTTGATATTGATTATACGAATGTAACAAAGACTGAAAACATAAATTTACTGTCATCTTGTGCCCGAATCCACTTATGTGATCAATATCCAAACCACCTGATGGTTTATACAGATGGTTCCGCGTTAAACAATAATGCAGGTGCCGCATATATCATACCTGAACTAAACGCAGAAAAAAAATACGTGGGAAAAAATAAGTCAATCTTTACCGCGGAGCTAGTTGCAGTACTTATGGCATTGTACTTCTTACTCGATTTGCAAAAAAAATATATTCCAGAGTGCTTTTTGTGTTGACTCTAAGTCAGTCATTAATGCTATCAAATCTTTCCACTCGAAAGTTCGATCTGAAATTATTATTGAAATTAAACATCTAATTCATTTACTCTCATTGAGTGGTACTAGTACTACATTTATCTGGATTCCTTCGTATTGTGGCCTTCTTTATAATGAGAAGGTTGATCTCTTGGTGAAAAAAAGAGCAAAGGAATCAGTTGAGTCAATATATTTATCTCTTCCATTTTCATTGCAGGAATGTTATAGTATAGTATAACAAATTCAGCGATCATACTTTCAGTCAGAAGAAAGGAAAATGGGCCGTTCCAACTTATACGAAGAAATAAGTAATATTTATGGGATTGTTGGTAATCATGAACAACAGATTTACAGTAAAAGGCAGATTGCATCATTGATCTGCAGATGGAAACTGAACTGTTTCAAGACAAAATACATAAAAAGTGTTTCCTGTATGTGTGGTAATCCTTTAACAAGTGATCATGTATTTACTTGCGACATGTTAAAATGTCACATACCTGTACTAGCATCTTTTCTGATGCAAGAAATATTGGACTCATCACTTTTATTGTTCAATTTCTTTAAATCGTTGTTAAATAGTCCAGTTGGGTTGCTGTTATAACTTCTTAATTTTTTTTATTTTTTTTCAAGATTCGTGTATATATCTTGGACTTGTCACTCCTAATGTTGCACTGTTTCAAATCTTTGTTGGATAGCCCAACTGGGTTGTTAAAACGATTTATTCTTTTTTTTCTTTAAAAAAAAAAGTTTGGAAGTTATTGTTTTAGCCAGATTGTTGCAAATGTGATTTTTTCCCCTTAACCTTTCCCTCCTTCCTCCCCCCGCCCCCCTCCCCGCCTCTCCATACCACTACCTAAAGTAAAAAATCCCTCTGACCTGAACGATTACCGACCAATATCAATACTATCATCGCTTTCTAAACCACTTGAAAAACACGTACACAAGCACCTTTTGCAATATCTTGACCGGCACAACTTGCTTCATCAAAATCAGTCAGGGTTTCGCCCAAAACACTCCTGTCAGACAGCCCTCACCAGTCTCTTAGATAAACTGCTCACAGCTATAAATGACAAAAAAATCAACGGAATTGTATTTCTAGATTTGAAGAAAGCATTTGATCTCGTTAATCATCGAATACTTCTTGAAAAGCTACGGGTTTATCAGCTTGATACAAATTCTGTTAATTTTTTTGAGTCATACTTAAAAGAAAGAAAGCAGAGTGTATTAGTAAACGGGACTTTTTCGAATGTGGGAATAACTAAAATGGGCATTCCCCAAGG
>NC_134879.1:25353201-25363201 GCF_041734735.1 Babylonia areolata
ACACACACACACAGACAACCGAACACCGGGTTAAAACATAGACTCACTTTGTTTACACAAGTGAGTCAACAACAACAAAAAAAGAAAAAAAGAAAAAACACAACCACAAGCTAAACTGGCACTGTATTCCGCCGTAGTTCACATCACAAAAGCGACGATGCTTTTGTGTATGTTTTCCTCATTTCCTTTCCCGGATAGATACAAGTTTGTGTTGTTGTTTAAAAAATTTTTTTTTTTACAATGTTCTTCTATTCGATGTGGAACTGTAGAGCAACAACAATTATTTTTTTTCCAAGTTGGAAACTGCAATGGCGATTGTTTTGCACGAAGAAAAGAGAAAACTACTCAAAATCCTTTTATCCATGACCGATTTTACGAAAACTTAATGAGACAAATGACCAACTGGCTGCCACATCGATGGGTCATTTCCAAATATTATCCGTCAATGACCGATGACTAATACGTCAACCCTGCATCAGTACCATTCGCTTAGATAGAAATGACAGTTTGATAATAATAAATAAGAGAGAGATAGAAACGAAACGAACTTTTATTTTACCAGAGTAATGACATAAGCAGAACATATGTTTTTTTCCCCACTCAGCCTTGGGGTATATATAAAAAAAAGAAATGGAAAAAAAAAAGAGGGACGCGTGGGGGTGGGGTGGGGGTGGGGGGTGGGGGTTTAGGGTTACATCAAAAGAACACATGAACAAGAAAGGTATCAACGACAAAATTCACTGAAAAATCACATGAGAAACTAAAGAAAAAGACTAACTACAAAGCAACAAACTTTTAGAACTCTCTATCCCTACACCCCTACCCCGGAGAGTGAGAGAGAGAGAGAGAGAGAGAGAGAGAGAGAGAGAGAGATGTGTGTGTGTGTGTGTGTGTGTGTGTGTTGTATGTGTGTGTGTGTGTGTGTGTGTGTGTGTGTGTGTGTGTGTGTGTTGTGGGTATTGAAGGAGCTATGGAATATAGGAGGGAGTGTGTGTGTGTGTGTGTGTGTGTGTGTGTGTGTGTGTGTGTGAGGGGGGTTGGGTGGTGAAACATAAAGAGGGACTAGGGAGGAAGGGATGGGAGAAGAGGGAGAGAGAGGGAGAGAGAGATTGTGTGGTGTGTGTGTATGTGTGAGTGTGTTTGTGTGTGTGGTTGTTGTGTGTGTATGGTGTGTGTGGTGTGTGTGTATGTGTGAGTGTGTTTGTGTGTGTGTGTGTGTGTATGTGTGTGTATGGTGTGTGTGTGTGTGTGTGTGTGTGTGTGTGTGTGTGTGTTAGAGTGAATGAATACAGTACGTGCATGTGTGAGTGAGCGCACACACACACACACACACACACACACATACACACACACACACACACACACCACCACCACCACCACCACCACCACCTCCACCACCATTCAAATGAACTACCCAACGAATAATCATACCGACACAAACCTACCTGTTTTCAACAAGTCCAACCCGGCCTTGCTGCCAGCGTGAAGGTGGGGGGTGAGAGGAAGGGGAAGGGGGAAGACGTGAGAGGAGGGAGTGGGGGGCGGGAGGGACGGTCCCAGAGGCAGTCCCAGACAGCTGGGGCTCAGGTAGAACGCGGACATAGTCCCTTCTGCCCACACGACACGACACGATACGGCACAACCTCAATCTCCCACACTCTGTAGACCAGGCAGCTCTAGCAATATCCAACGGTGGACAGAAGTGTGATATAGTCACGTAACTACTTCTGCTACTGTCATGAGACGGGGTATCAGGTATCGCTTTTACACGGCACTTTTTTTGTTTTCGTTGCACTTTCTTTGGTCCATAAACACAGTATAGAAACACGATTCTATTTGTTTCCGAAATACTTGCAAAACCACAGAGGTTTAATTCTGGGCTGCAGGTGCCTAACTCAAAAGGGATGGGGTTTACCTTTTTTTACACAACGATTTGTGCAGGTTCAGTGTCTATGAAACTGTGCGCATGTTGCAGTCACAGAGACAGTCACATAAGTTTAATTACGTGCAAGCGCAAACACTAGCTTGATACTGGCATACAGAGCTCAGACAGACTAATATTTTGCTTTGCAGTGTCTATGTGTATTCACAGAAAAAAGTCAAAAGAGTTTTACTTATTCATGCGCAGTAGAGACACTGAACATAGAGTGATCTTTTAGTGCGATGTGAATTTTGACTGGAAGGCAGTGCGATACTGTATTCACAACATTGCATGTATTGGTTTTTGAACACCGCGCGCGGTTTGTTGGATATTCAACAAAATGTAACACGCAGTTCGTGCATTCACAAACTTTTTCACACAGTACACTCCACCAGGCCCATTGGCACTTTCTCTTCATACGATCACCATTCGTTGCTACTCGGAGGAGTTCAGTTTCATTTGTTCAGAAATCAAAATAATAATCACCAAGAATGAAGATGAAACACAGAAATGCGCGTCGACGATCCTCAAAACACTGAACACCACCGCCAGAGATTGAACTGAAGTGCGCACACTGATATACAGCGTGGAGAAATAAATCTTAAATATATATATATATATATATATATATATATATAAACCCGCTCTGCACAATTTTGCACCTCTTGCTGTCAATGTGAATACGAATCCAGCCAATCCGCTGGTACAAGAAACGTAACTCACTCAACGTGAAGTGATGAAGAAAGAACACTATTATTCCACTCAAAGAAATAGCGGTTTTGGGACAGGAATAGCTTTCTCTGTCTGTCTGTCTGTCTTTCACGTGTCATTCATCAGTTTCTCAGTCTTCACCGACGGACGATTTAATATAACACATGCACACACGGCCATGTACAGCATCAAGGTTTTTTCTCCCTTTTTATATATACAATACACAGCGCGGCTTTGAGTATATTCTGATAAAAACACAACCCCCCAAACCCAAACAAGCCACAATAACCATAAAAAGAAATACACTGAGTTCTTTCAATAAATATCCAGATAATACGAACACAACCAGTCTTTCTTCTTTAAAAAAAAACTTTTTTCTATTTTTTTTTTTATAACATGTTACGCTGAAAACTAGAAAACCGATCAGTTTCAGACGATTTGGGCGGCACTACAAAATCTCTTCTTTTTCCAGAAAATCACAGTCATTGTCCTTAGGTTGAACAAGAAAACAACAGTCGATCAGTTTCTGTGGTGACGGATACGATAAATAAAATCACACTTCTTCATGATGAGGAGATAAGAGAGAGAGAGAGAGAGGGAGAGAGCGAGTGTGTGTGTATCCACTGGGGAAAAAAAAGAACATCACTGAAGCCCCTCAGTGGCGTCAAAAGAAACTGGCATGCTGCTTGCTCGCTACATCAGTCGGGGCAAGTTTCCAAGCCTCGCTGACGTGTGATTATATACACCGGGATCAGGTAGCAAGCTTTGTCAGTTTCACTTTGGGCTGCGTTTTCTTTTCTTTTCTTTTCTTTTTTGTTCCCACTTTTCTTTCTTTCTTTCTCTCTTTTCTCCCATCCTCCTCCCCTCCCTTCCTCTCCTCAGTTTTGTCAGTGAAACCTATCTTTTCTGCACGCGCGCGCCCGAAGGTGGCGAGGAACACACACACACACATACACACACACACGCGCGCGCGCGTTGGTTTGATTGACTGACAGGCCGTAATGTAACTGACGCTCCGCCCCCTTGTCTGTAGTATAGTGTGTGTGTGTGTGTGTGTGTGTGTGTGTGTGTGTGTGTGCGCGCGCTCTCTCTCTCTCTTCATGTGTGTGCGCGTGCAAGGTGTTGTGATGTGACTTGCGAGCACCTGACATGCACACAACTGAATAACACGTGAAGGGGAGGGTGGTGGTGAGGGGTGAGGGTGAGGGTGGGGGTGAGGAGGGGGGTAAGGGAGAGGAGGGGGTGTGTGGAGGTGGGAATGAATGGTGTTCTGGATGGAACTTGCCGTTACAATGCGAAGAAATTTCGCGGTGCAGGCAGGGTATACTGGACATTGTGTGTGTGTGTGTGTGTGTGTGTGTGTGTGTGTGTGTGCGTGCGTGCGTGTGTGCGTGTGTGTGTGTGGTTGTACCCAATTACATGCTTGTTTGCATGTGTATTGTATGAGTGATTGTTGATCAGTTGTTGTGTGTATGTGTGTACCCGTGCATGTATGTATGTATATATATATATATGTGTGTGTGTGTGTGTGTGTGTATGTGTGTGTGTGTGTGTGTGTGTGTGTGTTGCAAACATATGTGTATGTGTATTGTATGAATGCATGTTTTTTTTGGTTATATATGTGTATATGTATGTACCCAAGCGAGCATATATGAATAAATAGATATATGAATAAATGAACACACACACACACACACACACACACACACACACACACACATATATATATATATATATATAGACTTTTTTGAATAGTTTCGCTTGCTGATCTTTTCTTTTTTTATTCCGCATTTTCCTTTGCTGAGAGGGCCCGATGCAAAAAAAAAAAAAAAAAAAAAATCACTTTGTGCATATTCTTTTATCCTCTTGAAACGATATTTTGCTATACCCTCTTGAAACGATATTTTGCTATACCCTCTTGAAATGATATTTTGCTTCGTTTCGTTGTTAACTCTGTGTCAGTGTGTGTGAGTGTTTCTCAAAGTGGACGATTCCAAGTATTGATATAAGATTTTTTTTTTTTACCCCTCCCCACCCCCACCCCCCGCCTAAAAAAGCGCAATGTGTTTAATTTGTGCATTTTCATGCTCTGTTATCTGCTACGGTGATTAGGGTCACAATCGCATTGTCTTTACGACTTTTTAATAACCCAGATGTTCGCTTTTTTTTTTTACCCCACCCCCCCCCCCTCTCTCTCTGTCTCTCTATGGAGTGATGGCCTAGAGGTAACGTGTCCGCCTAGGAAGCGAGAGAATCTGAGCGCGCTGGTTCGAATCAAGGCTCAGCCGCCGATATTTTCTCCCCCTCCACTAGACCTTGAGTGGTGGTCTGGACGCTAGTCATTCGGATGAGACGATGCGGCATGCGCACTTAGCGCACGTAATAGAACCCACGGCAACAAAAGGGTTGTTCCTGGCAAAATTCAGTAGAAAAATCCATTTCGATAGGAAAAACAAATAAAACTGCACGCAGGAAAAAAAGAAAAAAGAAAAGAAAAGAAAAGAAAAAAAAAAGGGTGGCGCTGTCGTGTAGCGACGCGCTCTCCCTGGGGAGAGCACCCTGACTTTCACACAGAGAAATCTGTTGTGATAAAAAAAGAAATACAAATACAAAATTTTAATATCTGCTCCGATGATTAGAGTCACATTCACATAGTCTTTACTTCTTTTTAATTACCCAGATGTCCGCTTTTTTTTTGTTTTTTGATTGACACCCCCCCCTCCCACCTCCCAACCCCTCTCTGTCTGTCTGTCTCTCTTTGTCTCTCTCACAAAATATCTCGTTCTGACGTCCCTTTTTTCTTTGTTTAGATGAGATGCATTAAACATCAATAACGTGCGAACAGGTTTTTTTTACATGTCTTTTTCATCATTTCGTATTTCAATGGCACATTTGACATTTGGATATGAATAGTGTGTGAGTGTGTGTGTGTGTGTGTGTGTGTGTGTGTGTGTGTGTGTGTGTGTGTGTGTGTGAGTGTGTGTGTGTGTGCGTGCGAGCGTGCGTGCGTGCGAGTGTGTGTGTGTGCGTGTGTGTGTGCGTGCGTGTGTGTGTGTGCACGTGTGTGTGTGAGTGTGCGTGTGCGTGTGTGTGCATTCACATTTTCTTTTATTGTTTCATGGAGGTAACAGGATGTTTACGAGTATTACTTTATGAGGAGCCAAGGCCTAAAATCAATATGAATGACTCATTCGGATCTGAATATCGCCACTTTAATGTTACCATTCTCCCCACACGGGCTCCTTGAAAACTCATCTCCAATTCTCTGTCGACTCATGTATCTGCATATTTGGAGAGAGAGAGAAAAAGTATGTGCTATGCCGTGCTGAATGACAAAATAAACCCCAGACGGGGGAGCATATGTTCCCCCAGGTCTATGTTCCCTCAGGTCTGTGTTCCCCCAGGTCTATGTTCCCTCAGGTCTGTGTTCCCCCAGGTCTATGTTCCCTCAGGTCTGTGTTCCCCCAGGTCTATGTTCCCTCAGGTCTATGTTCCCCCAGGTCTATGTCAGTTCCCCCAGGTCTATGTCAGTTCCCCCAGGTCTATGTTCCCCCAGGTCTATGTTCCCTCAGGTCTGTGTTCCCCCAGGTCTTTGTTCCCTCAGGTCTGTGTTCCCCCAGGTCTATGTTCCCTCAGGTCTATGTTCCCCCAGGTCTATGTCAGTTCCCCCAGGTCTATGTTCCCTCAGGTCTATGTTCCCCCAGGTCTATGTTCCCTCAGGTCTGTGTTCCCCCAGGTCTTTGTTCCCTCAGGTCTGTATTCCCCCAGGTCTTTGTTCCCTCAGGTCTGTGTTCCCCCAGGTCTATGTTCCCTCAGGTCTATGTTCCCTCAGGTCTATGTCAGTTCCCCCAGGTCTATGTTCCCTCAGGTCTGTATTCCCCCAGGTCTATGTTCCCCCAGGTCTATGTTCCCCCATCAATCAGCGATTTCAGGGTTGTCTTGTAAAGAAAAAAGAAGAAAAGATAAAAAAAAATTAAAAAAAGAAGTGAGGCAGGACAATGCAAGACGCGACAGTATCACACTGTCGAAGTCTTCGGTGTGTGTGCTCAACATCACTGCTACAAAGTAGATGCAGCAATTAAAAGAAATGGTACAACACAGTGACGAAAGAAATACACTTCACATTGAATAGACAGGTTAATTTGGAGGGTGGAGAAGAGGAAGCGAGCGGGGGTTTGGGGGGAGGGGGGGGAAGTGCTGGGTTAGGGTGGGTGGGGGTGGGGGTGCGGAGGTGTTTCGAACAACACAAACTTCACTGTGTAAGCTTGTGCGATAAAACAAAACTGCACGTGCAATTTAACATTGCACGTGCTTCAAGTGGCGCGGACTTTTTTTTTTTTCTTTTTTTTTTCGCAAGACACTCTATCCGCCTGTCAAATTTCTTGCATGAGCACTGTTTACTCTTGACAGGAAACGAGCAGTTTGTCTCCCTTTCTTTTTTTCCCCGTCCATCAGAGTTGGGCGAACTTTCGAGGAGGGCAAAATTTTTAATGTACGTTACAGTGAATGGATAACGGGTGAAATTGCAATGGATTTTTGTTGTTGTTGTTGTTCTTGGAGCGTTTTCTGATTGATAGGTGAGTTAATTCGCTTTGTACGAAACACACACACACACAAACGCACACACTGGTTGGTTAACTTTGGATTGGATCCTGTTGTCACATTTAATCGATTTGTTTGCGGTTTATTTATTTTGGCATGCTTTTAATTTTTTTCATTATTTTAATTTTTTTTTACCATTCATCTCTTACAGTACAAAAAAAGAAGAAAAAAAAGAAAAAAAAGAAGCTGAATTCGGCTATCGCTGCTGTTTCAACTGCGAAGCACGATTTGATTGTCAGTACCTGTGACAGCATGCCACTGTGTGTGAGCCCTTGTCATAATTTTTTTAACCTTACACACACATGTACAGTATATTACACGTAACTTACACGCACGAATGCACGGTATGTAATGTATGCAGCCACTTGTATTCTTGTTTAAAAGAAGCGTGTACGTGTGCTTCACTTGGTTCACGAAGCACAACCACTGGTCAACCACCCCTCACCTGGTCAGTTAGTTGTTAATTAAAAAAAAAAAAAAAAAAAAAGTTTTCATCCACCCCTTTCCCCAAACCCCTGTCTCCCCCGCCCCCTTCAAAATTTCTCTGATTTTTAACACGTTTATTTCTATCATTTGCCCTCTTCGTATTGAAATTTTTTTTTTCTACGCTTTATTGTATTTACTAATTTGTTTGACATTTGTTGTTCGTTTTTTTTAATTTCTATCGTTTGCCTTCTACGCATATTTCACTATTGGCCTACTCTATTTGATTGTATTTTCTTTTATTCTCGTGTTTTAAACAAACCCTCAAGGCCTGGTCAGCGCGTTGGGATTACGCGAACAGGCATCTGCTCCTCACCCCCTCTTTATTTTATATATTTTATTTGTGTGGCGTACAAGGATCAGTTCGCACGCCTCGTTGAAATTGAAACTGGAACTTTCGCCTCGTAGGGCTTCACCAGCAGGAAACTGCAAGGCATCCGAACACATTTTGTATTTACCGCCACCACTGCATCACTAACGAAAATAGTGAACATCATTTATTTGTTTTATTTTACTTTGGTTTACCGTTTTGCTCTTTGGGGGAAAAAAAGGGGGGTAAAGCACCATCAGTGTCACGCCTGTCTGCTCAACGCTGTCACTCTCTGCGTTACATTGAAAACCGCATTGACCAGACTTTGTGAAGATCAAAGAAGGCGTTCGATCCGCCAGCTGTCCCACTGTCTGTACATGGACCATTGTCTTGTCTTTTACGTATGGCGCTCGCTTTTCTTTACAGAACCACGTCGACATTTTGAGCAGCGTGAATTGCTAGCCTAACAAAACCGTTGTATTTTTCATGACCCCGTCCCCCCACCCCCCTTCTGTTTCAGACATTGTCGGTGTATCGGTCTACGTACAGTGATGCAGTGAAGCGTCCGCTCCTTTCAAGGCTTCCCTTGTCGGGCAGTCTCAGGACTCCCCCCAACCCCCCGCCCCCTTGGGAACGCCCGACGGACCTCCCACCCAGACACCGAGGATTCATCTCTTCGAACAACGCAGCGCACTCTTCACCCAACCATGACCCCAGCGCTGAACGATGTTAAGGTAGTCAGCCACAAGGCGTGAAACTCCTACTCTTACATGCGGCTCGGGAAAGGGTTGTGGATGCACGTTGACGAGACTGACCTCAACCACCACCAGAACTTCAGACCTGAATGCAAGGTAGGTCAGGGTTCTGGAATAGTGTCATATCCTCTTTTGGTCTTCTGTTAATCCCTGTTTGTGTTAGGGTATGTCATGAAGAAACGAAATCGCTAGATAGCGACATTAGTGCGATAAAAATCTCCCAGGAAAGTGCTGAACAAAAAACATTGACTTAAAAGAAATAATAATGACTTATCATTTATCGGGCATGAATGGTTCTGTGCATTTGAAAGTTATCATGAAGAAATATGTAGAATTACTATCATGTAGAAAAACCATTTACAAAAGAAAGGTCCGTTCATATTTATATACGTTTGCCTGTGCCCATGAAGTTAACTTTCTTTGTATTTTTTCTTGCGTATTTCATTGATTACGGTAAATGTCGTGGGCATAGCCGGTCTTTCTTTTGCAGTATCTCTGTCAATTGATCATTGATTTCTTTACAAACGATAATAATGACAGTGATTATGATTATAATAGATATTTCTGTAATGTCCCTTCTCGCTCATATCGGCTTCGGATGCACTGTTTACGCATACCCAGATTCAAACACTCCACTGATGGCGGCACTTTCTCTGTCTCTGGACCTTGCAATTGGAATGAACTTCCTCTTTCGCTTCAAGTCTCCACACTAAGCTCTTTCAATTCTGGCCTTAAAACCCTCCTCTTCTCAAAATAGCCTCCCTTCCCTACCCCTTCCTTGTCTTCATTTTCTTCAGTTTTAGAGTTATGCATGCGTGTGAATGACTGGTGCGAAAGCGCTTTGATTTGTCTCTGCACAAGATTCAGCGCTATATAGATACCATTATTATTATTGTTATTAAAACTATCGAATCAGAGACTGGGAGAGATGGAATGCTGACAGATTATCTGTAACAGTTTGCCCGTGTAAACTATCTAGATGTGAGTTTATAAAGATATGACAAAGTTTCGTTTACCTAAATTAGTGACTGTTCAATATCCAGTTGTTTTTTTTTTTTTTGTTGCATTCACATGGACGCGACTGGTTCTCATCAGTCATCGATAATACGGTACGAACCCTTTGTTGATCAGTCAGTCAGGTTCATTGTTGGCACGCGTACGTTTGCAACGAGGCAGAATTTATTCGGCGAGTCGGACTTCAGATGCAGTGTTCACCAG
>NC_134879.1:25368201-25375701 GCF_041734735.1 Babylonia areolata
CCTGTGCTGTGCAGACCCCGTTGGACTCAGTGGCCGTAAAAGGCTATAGTAGGATCTTTAACTGCTCCATAATCTGCACTTTATTTTATAAAATGCCAAGTAACCGGTGAGCAATTGTAATTAATGCGGACACTTTTATGCGTAAATCAGTGACAACACATTCTTTGTTTGTTTGTTTTTTCTTCTTCTTCTTCTTCTTCTCTGTCTTCTCCAAAATCTTTGAATAATGGGTCTGACGAAAACAGAGGGAGAAGGGGTAGGGGGCGGATTGGGGTGGTGGTGGTGGTGGTGGTGGTGTCTGAAAGGATGGGTTGTCACCCGTTACTTAAAATTAATACCTTAATTACGATGACAGGCCCGTCGGTTTTTTTTTAATTTTTATCTTTTTACATGCGTTATTTTTAATTAAGACTTATTTTTGCAAAGAGGATAATGGTGGTGACAAAGGAACTGAAACCTTGGGAGGGGAGGTGGTGGTGGTGGGGTTAGTTTGAAATTCCATCCGCATATTTTTTTTTAGCACGTGCGCGAAGAGGTAGATGCACTCAGGCACGCGCTCGCATAGTGCAGGTCATATACAGAGTGCACGAACAAACAGGAACCCACACGAGCGTGTGAATGTGAACGAAATGTCAACTGCGAAAGCACATCAGTGCGCATATCCATACACAAACGTTTGCACGGGGCTCGCACATACACACGCACGGTTACGCGTACAGACTCTGTCTCCATGTCTCTTGTCTCGGTCTCTCTCGGTCTCTGTCTCTGTCTCTCTCAACATCCACCCAACCACCACCCCCCCCCCCACACAACACAACACAACACACACACACACACACACACACACAAAATCGTGCAGGGCAAGCACACAGCTGAAAATCGGCACGACAACCTGCTCGTATACTTCAGACATGATCAACCTTTCCTTGACACGCTTCTTTGTGATGGGTTTGTGACGACTATTGATCAGAGTCAACTAGCCTGCAGTTGCTTTCCACCGCTATTGTGTTTATTAGAAGAAAATATATTTAAAAACAAACAAACAAACCCCCCAAAAAAACCCACACCAACCCCAACCCCACCCCCACCCAAAAAACAACAAAACCCCCCAAACCAACAGCAAAAAAAAAGAAAAAAAAAAGAAAAAACACCAACCACAACACCCCCCCCCCCCCCCAACCCCCCTCCTCCAGATCTCTCTGCGCTTTTAGGAGTCTTTTGATATAAAACCTTTTTGCTTTAAGATATTAAGTTATATTGAGAGGAAAGTGCAAAAAGGCATTTATATATTTTAAAAGGAATCTTTTTGATGTGGAATTCCCCCTTTTTCTTCTTCTTCTTCTTTATATTGAGGTGTATGTACAGTGCGTTTGGAGTGGGTTATTTTGTTGTTGTTGTTTTTGTTTGTTATTGCTATTGCTGTGAGGGGGTGAGACAACAGAGAGAGAGAGAGAGAGAGAGAGAGAGAGAGAGAGAGGGAGGAAATGGAGAGACACAGTGACAGAGACACAGAGAGAGGAGAGAGACAAAATAAGAGAGAGAGGGTGGGTAGACATTGCTACCTTAGGAACACTGCATGATAAAAACCCAGAACACACACACACACACACACACACACACACAGCACACAGCACACACACACACACACACTTTCTCTCACTCTCTCTAACTTTGTCTCTCTCCTCTCTCTCCGTGTCTCTCTGTCACTGTCAGTCTCTCCCTCTGTCTCTCTCTTACTTTGTCTCTGTCTCTATCTCACTCTTACTTTGTCTCTATCTCTCTCTTACTTTGTCTCTATCTCACTCTTACTTTGTCTCTATCTCTCTCTTACTTTGTCTCTATCTCTCTCTTACTTTGTCTCTGTCTCTATCTCACTCTTACTTTGTCTCTATCTCTCTCTTACTTTGTCTCTATCTCACTCTTACTTTGTCTCTATCTCTCTCTTACTTTGTCTCTATCTCACTCTTACTTTGTCTCTATCTCTCTCTTACTTTGTCTCTGTCTCTATCTCACTCTTACTATGTCTCTGTCTATCTCTCTCTTTCTTTGTCTCTGTCTCACTCTTACTTTGTCTCTCTCTCTTTGTCTCTCTCTCTTTGTCTCTGTCTCTATCTCACTCTTTGTCTCTATCTCTCTCTTACTTTGTCTCTGTCTATCTCACTCTTACTTTGTCTGTCTCTATCTCACTCTTACTTTGTCTCTGTCTCTCTCTTACTTTGTTTCTGTCTCTATCTCACTCTTACTTTGTCTCAATCTCTCTCTTACTTTGTCTCTATCTCTCTCTTACTTTGTCTCTATCTCTCTCTTACTTTGTCTCTATCTCTCTCTTACTTTGTTTCTGTCTCTATCTCACTCTTACTTTGTCTCTATCTCTCTCTTACTTTGTCTCTGTCTCTATCTCACTCTTACTATGTCTCTGTCTATCTCTCTTTCTTTGTCTCTGTCTCACTCTTACTTTGTCTCTCTCTCTTTGTCTCTGTCTCTATCTCACTCTTTGTCTCTATCTCTCTCTTACTTTGTCTCTGTCTATCTCACTCTTACTTTGTCTGTCTCTATCTCACTCTTACTTTGTCTCTGTCTCTCTCTTACTTTGTCTCTGTCTCTATCTCACTCTTTGTCTCTATCTCTCTCTTTCTTTGTCTCTGTCTATCTCACTCTTACTTTGTCTCTGTCTCTCTCTTACTTTGTCTCTATCTCACTCTTACTTTGTCTGTCTCTATCTCACTCTTACTTTGTCTCTCTCTTACTTTGTCTCTATCTCTCTCTTACTTTGTCTCTGTCTCTATCTCACTCTTACTTTGTCTCTGTCTCTATCTCACTCTTACTTTGTCTCTGTCTCTCTTTTACTTTGTCTGTCTCTATCTCACTCTTACTTTGTCTCTGTCTCTATCTCACTTTTACTTTGTCTCTCTCTCTCTCTCTCTCTCTCTCTCTCCTACTTTGTCTCTGTCTCTCTCCTCTCTTTCCGTGTCTCCCTGTCTCTGTCTCGTCTGTCTGTCCCTCTCCGTTTGACGTGACCGTTGATATGTATATATAACATTTTGGTATGGCTGTGATGTGCTTGGTGTGTTTATGTAATCCTTTCATGATGGGCTATGGCCTATAATGAATACAGTATTCGCATTATCTCTCTCTGTAGTTTTGTGTGCGCCCATCCTTAATGATGGATATAGGTTCTGTGATGTATGAAAAGGAGATTTTGGCACCATATTGTGTCATTATCTTTTTGCCACCATATTATGTCATCTTTCGGTGAGAATTTTAAGAGACCTAGAAAACTGATTATCGCTTCAAGATATGCGTACTATAGTTGTTTATTATTATTATTATTATTATTGTCATTTCATAAATAGAGAATGATCTTTTTATATGCTTGATCATTTGCTTGTCCACCTGCCAACACACACTCACGCACGCACACACACACACACACACACACACACACACACACACACTCATGTTTAAGTGATGACAGTTTGTATTAGTTGCAAACCTACTTTTAAAAAAATCAGGACCTGTGTATTATCCTTAATTTTTTTTTTCTTAGTATATATATATTTTTATTTTCACGGCCAGGTAACGAGAGCACAAAAACACACGATCACGTTGGTGACAGGGAACAGCAGGGCCGGGCACGTATTTAAGGGAGGTAAGAACTATTCCTGCAGAATCTTCCGAACGGTGTTGGCTTCCCTTGTGTCGCTTCTTTGCTCTCTCTCTCTCTCTCTCTCTCTCTCTCTCTCTTTGTCTGTCTCTCTGTCGATGTGTGTCTGCCTTCCTCTGTATATATATCTCTATCTCTCTTCGCCTCTCTCTGCCCCTTCCCCCCTCTCTCTGCCCCCTCCCCCCCCCCCTCCCTCTCTGTGAAAATGAAGGCGTATGAACTCTGCGTAGGTTTTTAAACGTTTTGAAGCGGAAGTCAAATCGACTGTCGTCGTCAAACTTGGCATGAACATAATTATTTATGATGGTAAGAGATGTCGTGTTTATCGCACCTTGATCATTGTCTCTGCCACTCGCATTTCATATCGTCTCTGTTACTAGAATCGTACTTCACAGCTGTCAAAAAGAAAACAAGAACAAACACCCCCACCCCCCCCACCCCGAAAAAACCCCAACAACAACAACAAAACATCAGAGATGTTCTCATTAGATTTAAATAAATATTAATTTAAAATTCCTTCAATTCCTGGTTTCACCCAACTCACCATTCATCCCACTCCCCCTCTTCTCCTAAGCGATAACTCAAATGTAGAAACCGATACTCAACTGAACAAAATGTCTACAATCACTCAACAAGTATCCATTACTATAATTATTATTAGCGTGTGTGACGGGACATTAAACAAGAATTCATCATCATCAGATTAATGTTCGAATCAGGGCCTCTGAAATTCCCACACACGTAAAATGAAATATACCTCTGGTGACCGAAATGATGTGAAGTGGTCCACTGCTCTCGAAGATGAAATGCATTCTGTATTGATATTCTTGTAAACCTGTTAGTGATCTCCTGCAGAAAATTCATTCCATCTCGATAGACCCTGAAAACGACGATTGCAACAGGGAAAGACTTTCCCGCGACTCAGGCCGTGCCGTTTATTACCATGGCAGCAGTATCGGAGTCGTTATCAGTAGCGCAAGGGGGCGTCACTGCTTTCTGACAAATCCATATACGCTGCACCACATCGATGCCTGACCAGCAGCGTAACCCAACGACAGCAACAACCGCCTTTCTGCTTCGTCATGATCACTTGAGTGTTCGGTGTACTTGCAAGAAAAGGTACCTGTCTTGTTCCGAGCTGGGCCTTGTTTTTTTTTTTTCATATCATTATCAGTCATATTATTATATTATTTATTTATTTGTTTTCATGGTAATAATACTGATGATTACAACAAGGAGAAGAATGTAATATCCGCTCCCTCAGTGACGGGTCTGGACAGTAGTCTTTCAGAGGAGGATTCGAGAGCCCCATGACGTACCAAACACACTGTGCTTCGCTGTTGCAGCTTTTGCAGAACCTGTGCGGTGATAAAAGAATGATTTGTCACAACAACAACAGTAACAACAAAAGAATGATTTGTCACAACAACAACAGTAACAACAAAAGTGGAGAAGTTTCGCTTGGATAGATAACTTCCTGAGCGTGGCAGTGTTTAACATTTTTTAATTTTTTTAATTAAAGATAGACATATACAGCAAAAAAGTGGAGAAGCTTCGCTTTGACAGACAACTTTCTGAGCGTGGCAGTGTTTTTATTATTTATCTATCTATTAAAGATAGACACATACAGACAAAACCGACATCAAACGCAGTCAGAACGTCCGAAGTCAACGTTGTGTGCGTTGTGGCTTTACGTTTCTCCCCTTGCATTGCCAGTGGAACCCAGGATTTTGTCATCAGGGTAGGGGATGGATGATATAGGATGGTGGGTGGGAAGATGGGAGGGGCTGGGTGTGGGGGATGGGTTCGCGTTACCATGACTGTATTCTCAAGATTTTTATATATATATATTTTTTTTTAGGCAGTCAGTTTGCCAACAAAAATGAAACGGCATCTTTGTGTTGGCATGACTCGTTAGCTGGTTCGTCCACAAAAGTGAAACGGCAGTGGTGAATCCTTATTTTTTCTTCGTTTCTTTCTTCTTCTTTGTAACCAACATTTCAGCAAAAGCTGTACGAGTGGCAATTACCCCCTTCATTTGTGAAGCGTCAAGTTTAAAGTTCCAAATTAAAATACACTACTAGAGACTGGAGCAACACTCTTGTCTGCTGGGTCGGTGGAGGAGTTTTAGAGTCTCCTAACCACCCCGTTCCTGGAACTCCACCACCACTACCACCACTCACCCCTTCCCCAATAAAGAAAGGTAGTTTGCTATGGTCATGGTTAAGGTTTCCTGAAGGGTTCGGCATCATACTAGGGGCTGCTGAACGGTCCCTGGCTAGCCGGGTCACAGAGTTATATACTGTTGGTTTTTTTTTCTTCCAGCACGAGAAAAAAAAAGGTCATCCTTATGTTCCACTAGGTCTGTGATCACCCAGGTCTATGCTACTCTGAACTTAGTGCCCAGCTGGCGCATTCAGGAAGTAATGAAATCGTTTCGGTTTTCACGGGAATTCAAGCAGTTTGTGAGAGCTGCTGTGGAGACGTGGTTGGTTTCTCGTCGGCTTGTCTTCTCGTTGGCTTGTTTGTTTTATCGAATTGGTAGAGAAAAATAATGTCAAATGCCTGATAATTACGTTATCAGCTTCTTCAGATTTCGAAGTAGTAACCATAAGCTGGAAATAGAAACAGGGAGACACAAAGGCATACCACGAGAGACACGGCTTTGTAAGGTTTGTAAAATGTCTGTGATTGGTGATGAGTTTCATTTTAAAATGGAATGTCCCAGTTATGATCAGTTACGAAATAGATATTTTCCTAAACTATTTGTCTCCAAAATCGGTTTTTAATTTTTGTTATATGCTCAAAGAGGCCAAAAAAAGTCATTTTAGCTGTAAGTAAGATGATTAGATTTGCAAATGTTGCCTAGCTATACTTTTGGAGTTAAAAGACTTTTGTGTTTTCTCAACTTTTATGTGACAGTGTTGTGTATTTGGAAATGTTTGTTCTGGGCACGAAAAGATTATTTTGCAGTAATCCTCCATACTCCAACAGGAGTGAAAGGATAATTAAAACATGCAACTTGAAACTAGTGTGTGTCTTCTTCTTCTTTCCGTTACACGACCATCATCGACTTGCCAATGACTCTGTCGTGGTTCATGCATGCTGGGAATTTTCGTGTCTCCATAACCCACCGAACACTGACATGGGTTACAGGATCTTTAACGTGCGTATTTGATCTTCTGCGTGCGTATACACACGAAGGGGGTTCAGGCACTAGCAGGTCTGCACATATGTTGACCTGGGAGATTGGAAAAATCCCCACCCTTCACCCACCAGGTGCCGTTACTGTGATTCGAACCCGGGACCTCAGATTGAAAGTCCAACGCTTAAACCACTCGGCTATTGCGCCCGTCTTAATTCGATTAATGGTAGCATAGATCTGGTCTCTTGCATATGTCTGTGCAGTGGAGACATGGACATCCGAAAGCTCGAGCCCAAATCTTTAGCATCTTTATATACAGTATCGTCTTTATATACAAGGTACCATACAAACCTGGACATCCAGGCAGTTCAGGAAGAGACAATTCGCGTTGTTCAGCGATGAACCATGCACACTTCTGTCTGTGCAATGACAGATTGCCGAGGTTCTGAAGAAGAGGAAAACCCCTCACATGCACACACGCACGCACGGACACAAACACACATGCAGACGCTCGCGCGCACACTCACACACAAAGGTTGAGGAGGAAGGGGGGGGGGGGAGGTGATGTCGATACGTTCGAAACTCTGAAGACGTATGTTGAATCAGTCTTGTAGATCAAAGCTCAGTTGATTTCATTGTCATATATTCGACCCAGAGTTGGTAGGTGATAGAAAAGAGTAGGATCTGGCGC
>NC_134879.1:25378201-25413201 GCF_041734735.1 Babylonia areolata
GGGGGGGGGGGGAGAGAAACGTGAAATGACCCACTGGGAAAGAGAGACACAGACAGACAGAGATGGAAGGGATGAAGGTGGGAGGGAGGGTGGGCGGGGTGGGGAGAATTTCATCTGCTGGCCGGATGGATGGACGGATGGAGGGAGGGAGGAATAGAGGTGTCTTGGGCACGGCACAGCAGCCAGTGCGAGTAGCCCCAGCAGCAGCAGCAGCAGCAGCCCAGCATGATGCCTTTCGCCACGCTGGTTTTCTGTGTTGCTGGGTGGGTGTGTGCCCGGGGGCCAGTGTCGCCCTGGTTGTGTTGCATTAAGATGACCTCACCATCACCACCACCACCACCAGCACCACCACCACCATCACCACCTCCCGCCACCACCACCACAGCTGCAGTCACTGTCACCGTCACCGCTCTGTGTCTTTTGAAAAAAAAAATTTCTTATATATAATTATCTCCCCCCCCCCCTTCCCCCCCGTTTTTTTAAATTGTATCTTATTTCATTTCATTTTATCTTGATTTATCCTATTTCATTTTATATCATACTGTTTTGTTTTGTCTGTTGAAGGTTAGGTTGGGTGGGGTGTGGGTGTGGGTGATAGCAGTGGAAACAGGGGAAAAAAAAGGGGGTTGGGGGAAGAAATGGGGCTGGGGGAGCGGTGATGGTGGAGGAGGAGGATTTGTGTGCATGTGCACGAGCCTCTCTCTCTCTCTCTCACTGTGTGTGTGTGTGTGTGTGTGTGTGTGTGTGTGTGTGTGTGTGTGTAAGTGAATCTAACGTATGTTTGCGGCTGGTTATTGCCGCCATTAATACGACCCACCATCGCCATTATTCACGTTTTATTTTGTCTCGGGGAGAGAGAGAGAGAGAGAGGTATTCACAAACGTTATTACTAAAGGATAAAGATTTCATGCATTGCCTATTCTTCCAGTCTGTCCTTCCGCCAACAATAACAACAACGACACAGCAATAATAAATTATGTAAATACTACTGCTACTTCTTCAACAATTACTACTACTACTACTACGAATCATCATCATCATCATCAACATTGTAAAAAGTAATAAAAACGAACGCATTCACACCACCCTACCCCCACACATGTACATACTCACTCCAACTCAAAACACACACACACACACACACACACACACACACACACACACACACACACACACACACACACGCCCATTGAGTTACCCGGGGTGCGGGTCACTACCGCGAGCGTCACTACCGCGTGTAACACTGCCGCGTGTAACACTAACGCGAGTGTAACCCTACCGCGAGTGACACTTCCGCGAGTAACATTTCCGCGTGTGCAACAGTAACGCGAGTGTAACCCTACCGCGAGTAACTCTTCCGCGAGTAACACTTCCGCGAGTAACACTTCCGCGCGTGCAGCATTGTCGCACGTTTTGTCTCCCTCTCTTTCCCTCTCTCCTTATCAAGTGTTTAGTATATTTGTACCAAAAGCAATACTGAATAAAAAGCAATGACATTGAGCACATAGTATATCTGGTAGCAACACTTTTCTGCTTCTGGACGTCAGCTGGGTTGGCAGGGTGGTTGTGGTCATATTTTACATTGGGGACCGCACCATTGCGGTAGTCAAGCGGTGTGCTGATTCTCCCTTTACATGTGTCCTGTACGCAGCGCCAGTTGACCGTTGTTTTATTTATACGGTCTCGACGGTAAATATACCAGTTGTAGAGGATCTTGTCATTGGAGTAACGAGACTTTATTACCTCCATGGCCAACGTTTGAAGCAAAGTGCGTGTTCGACAGAAGAACACTGTCCTTGAACACTAACTCAACGCTTGTTGTGCTAACCAAAAGAACTTACACTCTCTCTTGTGGCCGCTCAAACTCACTTGAGTGAACTTCCACTCTCTCTTTGCGGTAGTGACCAGCACCTGTTTGAAACAAAGTGCGCGACAATGCTGTACGCGCGGAAGTGTTACACGCAGTAGTCTTACACGCGGTAGTGTTAAACGTGCGACAACGGTGCACGCGCGGAAGTGTTACTCGCGGAAGTGATACTCGCGGTAGGGTTACACTCGCGTTAGTGTTGCACGCGGTAGTGTTACTCGCGGTAATGTCGCTCGCGGTAGTGTCGCACAACCACCCGAAGGCAAGTGGGACAACAACAATGTCCCACCTTACTCAACCCACCAGGCACTGGCCAGGATTCGAACCACGAACTCGCGAACCTACGGCTCAGAATGTCCCGCACCGACCGAGCTTCGAGTGGTAGGCAATAGCGCGCCCGTCCTCACTGTCAACTGAAGAACTTTGTCATTTGCCTCTAGCCTGCGATTGTGAATTCCAGGTCATGGTTTGGAAAGATTAACAGAAACGGCCCTGACTGATTCCCGGGGGGTGGTGGTGGTGGTGGTGGGGGGGGGGGGGAGTGAGGCCGGGGAGTGAGGGTTGTGAAAAGTGCTAGAGGTGAAGTGGAACACTGGCAGTGGCGTACCGTCAGCCGTTATGCGTGGTGTGCACATGTGAATTGCATAGTAGTGCTGAGTTGAGGTTTAACGACCTTTAGGCTGGCACCCTTACAGGCTGAGTTGTTGAATTAAGGTTTGGATCATGCTGTGGTGACGTAAAAGTGTGTGAGGTCGTCGTCTTTTTTGTGTGTCTTTTTTTCTTTTTTTTCTTTCTTTTTTTTTTTTTTCAACATACAGTGGCCCATCGTCAGATGGGGCCTTGTCAGGGTTAGCGAGGCGCGTCTGCATCTTCGATTGACGGCTTTCTCGGATGGGAACTAGGAGGGAGAGAAGTGAGGTTGTGGAGAGGGAGGGCGAGGGGGTGTAGGTTATGTGTGCGCGCGTGCTCGCCTGTGTGTGTATGTGTGAGAGAGTTTTTGGTGCGGGGCGGGGAGGAGGGGGGGGGGGTTGAAGAAAGACAGTAAACAGCTAGGTATACCTATTGATGCAGCTTAACGAAAACATTTTTGACCTTTTGAATATTTCTGGAAGGTTTGGAGTTTTTGTGAATTTTTGTTTTTTTCATCGCCGAATTTTATGCTTCACATTCTATTTTCCAATATTTTGTTCTCGTTTCTTGCACTCACTGAAAGCGCTTTCGCGTTCAGTTGGGCAATATACGTCAGCCGTATTTTAACTAGTATTACGTATGCATACAAAATACAATCGTAGCAAGTTTTTTCCCCAAACTTTTAAAGAAAATTCATAAAACTCTGTTTTTAGCATTCACGTAGTTCATATACACAAAACGAACAACGAAAGAAAAAGACTCAAAGAGGAAGCACATTTGCATCAAGAATATGATGTTTGAATATTATTGAACATACGCAAGGGGATGAGGCAAAAGAGAAAAAAGATGTACATCTTTTATCTGGTTCACATATCAGAGTCAGAATAGGGACAGGAATCTGTAGGACACATACACCTGATGAAAACAAAAAGAAAAAAGAAGAAAAAGAAAAAAAGCCCCCCCCCCCCCCCCCAACCCCGTACTACCTTCCTCCACCAAAAACAATCACATTTATCCCAAGAGATAGGTGTACGCTTCGAGACAGGCATGGACTTTAAATGCCAAATTGAATTCTCTTTAAAAAAAAAAAAAAAAAGCAAGCAAGCACACATGTCGCGTAACCGGTAAAGGTTGAGGACCACCTACAACCCGACCGGCCCCGCGCAATCTAATAAAAGAAAAAATTAAGAAAAAAAATGGGTCTCCGGATCCTCACACGATCAAAATATTGCAGCCCACACGAAGAAATTTACAAACAATACAAGACTTTATTCACTCACACAGACATACTCGCAAAAGAGACAGCAGTGAGGCACTAACAGCTATTTCCCTTTACACCCCCCCCTCCCAACCTCACTAACCCGCTGTTACAAATCGCCTCATCATTTCTGGCTTTATCTTTTGAAGCTGAAATGAGAGAAAACATAAAATGAACAAATCACATTCGCTCGAACACACACACTCACCCCTCTTGTGCACTGCTCTCACACATGCACACGCATCCTCTACTGTCCATGTCCGGCTCACGTGGGTCCTAAGCACGAGGGTCCGTGCCACAGACAAACCATGATGCCGCAGACCACTGAGAGTCCTAGTCATGCAGACAGGGCATGGATAGCGGCAATCTTCATGCGCGGTGGGGACACCTCTGTGTCAAACTCAGGGAACTCTCAGGTACAGGGAATGCTGCAGGTGCACAGAACAACGGCGGAGGCTGAGAAAGGTGGGTTGCGTGAGCCCAGGACGACCATATTACGTGCGGGACTCGTGGGAACACTCTTCAGAGCTGTAAACAGACTGGAGTCGAGAGTCAAGCACGAGAAAAAACAGGATGCATTTGCTAAAGCAGACACAGAGGAGTTTCGCACACATCCACACGCACAGCTGAGTGTCTTAAGAAAATTAATCGTTGTCACGAAAGTAAAACAGAAGACGTGTGCACACAAGTATACATCATAAATCTGGAATCACAAGGGTAGGGAGAGCTATATGGCACTGAAATTAAATTCGCAAGTGTATATATAAAATACAGCAACAAAAACTGAAATACATTTCAGTGGCCGCTCCTTGTCTTCAGAAAAAAAGAGAACAAACCAACTCTCTTCACGCCCCTCCAACATGAGTCACCTCAAGAGCTCTTGAGGGGAAAAAGCATAAGGGAGATGAAATCCCTGGAACTGGAACGCAGTTCCAGACCTTCTGGTCGAACGAGGACCCAGGAAATGCAGTGGCGCTGGAGGACCCAAAACGAACCGAATCGGAAATCCCCGCACTCCAAAATGAAAGGAGCAGGACTTGGGGGGAAAAAAACCAACAACAACAAAACAAAAAAAACCAACAACAACAAAAAACAAACAAAAAAAACCCCCTCAAAAAACAAAAAAAAAACCCCAACAAACCCACCTCTCCCTGACCGGGTACAAATGCCAGTGCTCAAAACATCTTCCAATGCCCACGAAATCGACAGGTGAGCTTTTCTTCATCAGCTTAATAACGTGCAAGTATACATGCACGAGAAAAAAAAAAAAAAACTACTCGCGGGGAAAGAACAAAAAAAGAAAAAAAAAACCCACGAAAATTATAACGTATTCAAGGGGTCAGGTTGACCCAATTTACCTCTCTCTTCCGTCACTACATTGTCGCACGCGACAACGCACAACAAACATATAAACAGATTAGTCAAATAAATGTCATTAAAAAAAAAAATCAGTATTTCAAACAGAAGCTGATGGATTCCAGGCTTCTCAGATCAGAATCAGAATCTGAATCAATTTTAATTGTCAATAAAACCTTAAACGAGGTTTATCAGACACACACACACACACACAGGCAGTCGCACATTCGCACATACACTAGATTAAGTCAACACTAGCTGAAACAAAATGTGAAGAGACAGTTTTGGGTGACAAGCATGTCCAGTCTCCCTCTCGATAAAATGATTAAATTCAGGTTGTCATCGTTCTTCGAAAGCGGCATGTAACAAAACAATTTTGTTTGGAATGTCGTCATATTCTTGAGTTACTTTACATAAAATGCATATTAATTTCCGTTTTGTACCTTATCATAAACTTAGGAATACTTCAAAGCGCGGGCTGCGGATATTTGGTTTTTAAGTTTGCCGTAATAGAAAATGTTTTTCGAATAAAATCATAAAAACGGCGACGTCATAGCAAGCAATATCATTTTATTTTCCAAGGAGAGTAAATTCGTCGGTCAATTTAAGTTTCGTACGTTTTCACGTTCATTCTTCAGAAAGGCTTCTTGTGTATTTCAAAGTATTGCCAAAAAGATGGCGTTTAGATTCGATCTGCATATTGTTATTATCCTTTGTTTTAATGTTGTGGAATTTATAACTGTAGGAAAATACCACCCTTTGTGCGTGCCTGATGGAATCTTGAGAAAAGAAATGCCAATGTGAGAAAGCCCCAATTTCTGGCGAACGACACTGAGACCTTTTCGTTCACAATCTTTAATGATTTCTTTTGGATTATCACCTTCGATACCAAAAATGCCATGTTACGTTTTCTTCCCTGTTGTTCAGTGTCGTTAATTTGTTTCCTCTGCCTTCTGCCACATGTTTAAAAAAAAATTCATTAAAATTTTTTTTTTAAGACTGAAGATTTCCTGGGAAGATTATCTTTGTTCTTCTTCAATTTTTTTTTCCACCTTCAATTTGAGTTCCTTATTTGCAGATAAAAAAAACAACAACAAAAAAACCCTGACCAGTTGACACTTGCAGTTTTTCTATGACGACCTCATTACCCCTCAACACACAGGCTTCCAGTCTTCCTACTCTTTTAATCACCTCCTGTATCCCAGCACTGGCCTCTGTGTTCATTTCCTCTCCATCCTGACTGTCTTCTGTCTCTTGACCAGTCTCTGTGACCGTCACACTCGAAATGTTTAGCTGACTAGTCATTGATTTCACTTGTGTCCATTCCATTCTTAGTGCTTTGCTGCTAGAGCGTGGTTGTGTGCCTACCAGACCTATTCCGTCTCTGGTCCTGACAACTTTTCAATAACGAATTGCTTTTTTTCTCCATCGCCATGGATATCTGTTTCTCTTCTGTTAGTTCCGATCTGATTTTGCTGATTGCACGACTACTGTATCACTTTTGATGACGTCCTCAGAATAGCCTAGTCTTATTTGCCATGAGGAGCGAAATGGTGTGGATACTGTGTCCGGCACTGTTTTGTTGGTTTGTATTAGCGTTTGTGTGTGTGTGTCTGTGTGTCTGTGTGAGTCTGTGTCTGTGTGTAGATTTGACAGTTTTGTGTTGACGCGGTTGAGCATTTGTATGGTTTGCCAGTCCTGATAATGGCCCTGTGCGGTCGGCTGGACTATAAGCAGCAAGAATAAGGATAAGAGTATCACGTTTGATATCATTAGCTGTTATCTAGAAACAAGTAGAATACACAAATCGTTTCACAGAAAGGCCAGTGAGCAGCACTGTAATTTCCTTTTGTATCCCCTGTAACTCTGGCACAAGCTTTTATGTTCCGATAAAAGAAAGATTTCCAGTATGCAGGAGAAAAAAAAAGAAGAAAAAAAGTTGCGATCAGTATTGCAACCCACCTTTTCTCAGAATTAATTTGTTAATATTGCACAAGGTGGGTCATTTGGAGCGATATCCTTTTTTGTCTCTATCCCTCTCTGTTTGAGTATTCCCCCAATGTCGTAACCCTCTCTCTCCCTCTCTGTTGGGTATTCCCCCAACGTCGTAACCCTCTCTCCCTCTCTGTTGAATATTCCCCCAACGTCGTAACCCTCTCTCTCCCTCTCTGTTGAATATTCCCCCAACGTCGTAACCCTCTCTCCCTCTCTGTTGAATATTCCCCAACGTCGTAACCCTCTCTCTCCCTCTCTGTTGGGTATTCCCCCAACGTCGTAACCCTCTCTCTCCCTCTCTGTTGAATATTCCCCCAACGTCGTAACCCTCTCTCTCCCTCTCTGTTGGGTATTCCCCCAACGTCGTAACCCTCTCTCTCCCTCTCTGTTGAATATTCCCCCAACGTCGTAACCCTCTCTCTCCCTCTCTGTTGGGTATTCCCCCAACGTCGTAACCCTCTCTCTCCCTCTCTGTTGGAATATTCCCCCAACGTCGTAACCCTCTCTCCCTCCGTGTTGAATATTCCCCCAACGTCGTAACCCTCTCTCCCTCTCTGTTGGGTATTCCCCAACGTCGTAACCCTCTCCCCCTCCGTGTTGAATATTCCCCCAACGTCGTAACCCTCTCTGTTGAATATTCCCCCAACGTCGTAACCCTCTCTCCCTCCGTGTTGAATATTCCCCCAACGTCGTAACCCTCTCTCCCTCTCTGTTGAATATTCCCCCAACGTCGTAACCCTCTCTCCCTCCGTGTTGAATATTCCCCCAACGTCGTAACCCTCTCTCTCCCTCTCTGTTGAATATTCCCCCAACGTCGTAACCCTCTATCCCTCTCTGTTGGGTATTCCCCCAACGTCGTAACCCTCTCTCTCCCTCTCTGTTGGGTATTCCCCCAACGTCGTAACCCTCTCTCCCTCTCTGTTGAATATTCCCCCAACGTCGTAACCCTCTCTCCCTCTCTGTTGAATATTCTCCCAACGTCGTAGCCCTCTCTCCCTCTCTGTTGAATATTCCCCCAACGTCGTAACCCTCTCTCCCTCTCTGTTGAATATTCCCCCAACGTCGAAGCCCTCTCTGCCATCGCGTCCTCTTTGTATCGTATCGTATTGTATTACTCTTTTATCACAACAGATTTTATTGTGTGAAATTCGGGTTGCTCTCCGACGGGCGCAATAGCCGAATGGTTTAAGCGTTGGACTTTCAATCTGAGGGTCACGGGTTCGAATCTCGGTGACGGCGCCTGGTGGGTAAAGGGTGGAGATTTTTCCGATCTCCCATGTCAACATATGTGCAGGCTTGCTAGTGCCTGAACCCCCTTCGTGTGTATACGCACGCAGAAGATCAAATACGCTCGTTAAAGATCCTATAATCCATGTCAGCGTTCGGTGGGTTATGGAAACGGAGTATGGCTGCCTACATGGCGGGGTAAAAAAACAACAACAACATCATATATCTGAGTGTATATGTTTGCGTGCCTGAAATCCGAAACGAATGATGAGCGCCCAGTGGCAGCCGTCAGTCGGCTCTACCCAGGTAGGCAGCCTGTTGTGCAAATGATCCCGTGTTTGTAAAGCGCCTAGAGCTTGATTTCCGATTGAGGATAGGCGCTATATAAGTATCCATATCAATCAATCGATCAATCCCTAGGAAGAGCGCGTCGCCACACTGAGAGCGCCACCCTTTTTTTTCCCTGCTTGCAGTTTCATTTGTTTTTCTATCGAAGTGCATTTTTCTACATGATGTTGCCAGTGACAACCCTTTTGTTGCCGTGGTTTCTTTTACGTGCCTTAAGTGCTTGCTGCACACGGGACCTTGGTTTATCATCTCATTCGAATGACTAGCGTTCAGACCACCACTCACGGTCAAGTGAGGGAGAGAAAATACTGGCGACTGCCGGTGGGATTCGAATCAGTGCGCTCCGATTCTCTCGCTTCCTGGGAGGACGTGTTACCACAAGGCCAAGACTCAATCCTACACACCTTCTCTTTCTCTCACCCAATGTGGGTAACATTGACCAAAAAGAAAAGGAAAGAGAAACAAAACAAAAAAAGGGTGCATTCACTGGCAGAGGAAAAAAAAAGAAAAAAAAGGACCTTAAATTATATCTTTGCTATTGATAATCCATGTTGACCGGGCCAAAGGTAAATTGGGCGCGTTGGGAAACAGCCTTTTGCCATTTTGCAATTTTCTTATGGGTGGGGTTGAGAAAGGAGAGAGATTGACAGACAGACAAGCACACACACACACACGCACACGCGCGCGCGCACACGCACGCACGCACACACACACACACACACACACACACACACACACACACACACACACACACACACAGAAGGTGGGAGAGAGAGAGATCGAGAGAGAGAATGAATTTCAATACGTATGATATATGCATTATCTATAAACATTGAAGGCAGTAGAAAACACAGGGTGGTTGAGGGGTTACGGCGTACCTGTCGGTGTGTTTAGGGTTAAAGCAGGAACCAACGCGCTGTTGAAATCTTCAGATCCACTTCAATAGTCTAGAATTAAAACAACAATAACAACAAAACAATAACAACAAAAACCCATACACTTTCACTCGTTAAAGGTATCGATAAAGATTGTGCTAAGCGCGTTGGGCTACGCTGCTGGTCAGGCGTCTGCTTTGCAGATGTGGTGTAGTTTGTATGGATTTGTCCGAACGCAGTGACACCTCCTTGAGTTACTGATACTGATACTGATACTGCTTCCGAACACAGACACCCGTGCGGGCTGTGAAATAAATCACACAGCCGGGAGAATGTTCTCCACACAAGTACCCCGAGACTTGTGGCACTCAGAACGATCCACAGTATAGACTTTCTTGGAGAGAGAAAAAAAAAAGAAGGTAAACCGCACTTTCTAAACCCCGTGGTTGTGGACATAGAAAAGTAAGCTTTGGAGAAGATATGCGTGTCTTCCTGTCAAATGAACATTCGATAAATCAGGTTTGTGACGGGTCAGGACTTGATGTACTGGGTTTGTTGTTTTCCTGAGAAAGTTTCCCGTTCGTTTCTTATTTATAATTATTATTTTATTTTTGAGATAGTCTTTTTTTCTTCTTTGTATCTATGAGGAAATTTCCTGGAATGGTTTTGTGGCCGTTTCTCTGTACCTGTAGGTTTTTTGTTTGTTTTTTTTTTCTCGTATCCCTGAGGAATATTCTTGGAATTTTTTTTATTTTTTATTTTTTTAAAGACATTTTTCTACACCTGTATGAAATCGCATATCAGTATTGGCATGAAATGACGTGCCCTTTAAGGAGTAAAAAGTAGCAAATACTGGCACATTGTTGGTTACGTTTCACTCACTCCATACCCTCACTCCATGCATAGTATCATGCATACATATACATACAAATACGCACACAGAGTACACGTGAGCTTCGGCACGATTCGAGGTGCAGAGGCAGCTGGATTCATCACATCACAGGCACTCATCAGAAGAGGTGGAGGGAGAGAGGGGGTGATTGGTGGCTACGAACTCGTCTATTTGTTTATGCGCCGGCAGAGATCATAAATCCATTTGACATAAGGGGCACCACTTACACACACACACGCACACACACACACACACGCACACACACAACCACACACAAGAAGAAAACCCAAACAAAAAACTAACCTTTGGTAATATTTCATGTGGCATTGTCAAATACGAACAGCACTTTTTCACGCGGGACATGGAATAAATCATGAAATGGGAACAGTATGTTCTTCTCAAGTGTGGCCAGACACCTGGCACTTGAAGTGAATGACGGAACCCTTTCTCAAAATGTCAACGCACCTCTCCTTGAAACCCCGCCGTGCATGTGCACCAAGATGCCAGCTGTGAAACAGGAGAGGGAAGTCTTCACGGCCAATAAACATTTCGTGAATCAGTTTTAAAAAGAGCCATGATGAGGTTTTGATTTTGGGGGTGGGTGGGTGGGGGTAGGGTTAGGGGGTGGGGGTTTCCTTGAGGAAGCTTCTTTGCGTCTTTTATTTTCCTTCCGATGAAGTTTTTGTGTGTCTTTTTATATCTAATTCTTTCAAGACAGTTTAAAAATACATTTTGTATCATCTATATCTCTGCACCTCTCACATGCCTGTGTACTGGTTGTGTGGGAAGCACAAAGCAGCACTATTTGAAGTCGCGTACTTTTTCAGACGTGGAGATTTATGATTATGTTCACTGTTTGGTAAGTGCTCGTTTGCGTCCCTCAACTCTCTAGGTCTACTAAGTGCGCACGTGTACGTGTTTTCCCTTCACAACACTGTCCTCACTATGTTTTAGAAACGTCCTTCACAAAACTGTCCTCACTCAGTTTTAGAAACGTCCTTCACAACACTCTCCTCACTCAGAGAAACGTCCTTCACAACACTCTCCTCGCTCAGAGAAACGTCCTTCACAACACTCTCCTCGCTCAGAGAAACGTCCTTCACAACACTCTCCTCGCTCAGAGAAACGTCCTTCACAACACTGTCCTCACTCAGAGAAACGTCCCTTCACAACACTGTCCTCACTCAAAGAAACGTCCTTCACAACACTGTCCTCACTCAGTTTTAGAAATGTCCTTCACAGCACCCTCCTCAGAGAAACGTCCTTCACAACACTGTCCTCACTCAGAGAAACGTCCTTCACAACACTGTCCTCACTCAGTTTTAGAAACGTCCTTCACAACACTGTCCTCACTCAGTTTTAGAAACGTCCTTCACAACACTGTCCTCACTCAGAGAAACGTCCTTCACAACACTGTCCTCACTCAGAGAAACGTCCTTCACAACACTGTCCTCACTCAGAGAAACGTCCTTCACAACACTCTCCTCACTCAGAGAAACGTCCTTCACAACACTGTCCTCACTCAGAGAAACGTCCTTCACAACACTGTCCTCACTCAGAGAAACGTCCTTCACAACACTGTCCTCACTCAGAGAAACGTCCTTCACAACACTCTCCTCACTCAGAGAAACGTCCCTTCACAACACTGTCCTCACTCAGAGAAACGTCCCTTCACAACACTGTCCTCACTCAGTCTTAGAAACGTCCTTCACAACACTCTCCTCACTCAGAGAAACGTCCTTCACAACACTCTCCTCACTCAGAGAAACGTCCTTGACAACGCTGTCCTCACTCAGAGAAACGTCCTTGACAACGCTGTCCTCACTCAGAGAAATGTCTTTTACACAACACTGTCCTCACTCAGAGAAACGTCCCTTCACAACACTGTCCTCACTCAGAGAAACGTCCTTCACAACGCTGTCCTCACTCAGAGAAACGTCCTTCACAACACTGTCCTCACTCAGTTTTAGAAACGTCCCTTCACAACACTGTCCTCACTCAGAGAAACGTCCTTCACAACATTATCCTTACTCATAGTTTTAGAAACGTTCCTTCACAACATTATCCTCTCATAGTTTTAGAAACGTCACTTTAAAACATTATCCTCACTCATAGTTTTAGAAACGTTCCTTCACACATTGTCCTCACTGAGAATTTTAGAAACGTTCCTTCACAACATTATCCTCACTCAAAGTTTTCAGAAACATTCCCTCTTAAGATCGTTCTTGTTTGGCGAGTGTCTGGCACGAAGGTTTTTTTTTTTTTTTTTTTTTTTTTTTTTCCCCGTTGAAGTACAGTTACCGGACTTGACTCGATTCTTCTTCCTCACGATTTGCATTCCAAACACGGTTACTGTGTAGACTGGATAGGGGACTGTTCATTTCATGCTGGAATGTTGTGGAAGAATGTTTATCTGTGCTGACTGGTGCAGTGTACATTCTGTGTGGGAACATTTGATTAGAAATGCATATAGTGTTTACATGCAGTTGAGGGTGGTTTGATTTTAATAAGTTGATCTTACGTCTGCTCACCCTTTGTAAAAAATGGATTAAAAATAAAGGCTGTTGCAGGCGCACGCGTATGTGAACTGTGTGCACGCTTGTGTGTGGAGAGAAAGGGGGGCGGGGAGAGAGAGAGAGAGAGAGAGAGAGCACAGCCACACGTGACCTTTGGCACGTTTCTACCATTTCGGTGTGTTCACATTGCTTGATATTTTCACACTGCAGACAGGACAAGAGACAGGTGAGACAGTGTGGGATGAGGTGTCTGTTTTCATACTGGTAAAATCTCATATCCACTTGACCAAGGTCAGCACTTTCACACACACACACACACACACACACACACAAACTGTCAGTGATGTTCAATCGTTGCAAGCACACAATCCAGTCTTTCACGTGTCTTGTAAAATAATTCACGAAATATGAACACGTTTTTCACAAGCGGGCTCAGATATCTGAGACGTAAAATGAATTATGAGAGCTATCAGAAAAGTTGAACGCAGTTCTAAAGCCGTCTCTTTAAAAAAAAAAAAAAATGCACTCAAGACACAAGCTTGGAAAGAAGACGTATGTCTTTCTGTGGAATTGAACAACGCATAAGTCAGTACTAAGACGGGTCAGAATCCGGTTTCTTGGTTTACATTTCTTTGAAAGTTTCTTCTTCTTTTTTTTCAGGAAGTTTCTTTTCTTCAATGAAAATTTTGTTTAAAGTTAGAGAGTTTGAAGGTTTGTACCTTATTATTCACCAGTTTGCTAGCTGTGTGTGTTGGGGGGTGGGGGTTGGGGGGGGGGGGGGAATGCAAAGCATGCTGTGTGTGAAGTTGTGTTACCTTTTCGGGAGGAAAAAAAGTAACTTCTTGTTTGTCATCTGGTCAGGACTCAGTTTGCCTTTCATCCTCTCTCTCTCTCTGGCTCTACCAAGCTGTTCACGTTTGTCCACGGAGTAAAGGGGAAGCTGTGACTGAGTTCACTCAACATTTCTAGAACCGGGCGTCCCTTCACAACACGGTTCTTGTTTGGCCACTGTCGGCCTGTCGGGCTTTTGCTCTGAAGACGGCGCCGGTCGTTTACTTACTTCTGTTTTCTTAGACTTTGGTTTCCAAATACTGTGACTGTGTGTGTGTGTCCACGGCGGCCCTTGGACTCTCGGTTGGTTGATGTTGGGACAGCTGTGAGAGGGTTGGCGTTTTTGTGTGTGTGCTGATGCTGAATCACGTTGTGTGCATTTAAAATTTTTGACACCAGCATTTGGTGTAACGCGATTTGTGTGTGTGTGTGTGTGTGTGTGTTTCTGTGATTGTGTGTGTGTGTGTGCGCGCGTGCGTGCGCGCGTGCGTGCGCTTTGTGTGTGTGTGTGTGTGTGTGTGTGTGTTTCATGATTTTTTCTTTTTCTTCTTCTTCTTGTTTTGTGGAATGGCTGTGAATGGTGAAATAATAGTGTATTTTGATTGTGTTTTGATTATTATTTTTTGTGTGCTCATTTTTCGCTTTTTAATTTTATTTTATTTTTTAGCTTTATTCCCTCTTTAGGGCGAGGGCCGGATGTAAAAAGCATGTTACTTGCTTATCTATTACCCTCGATAATAAAGATTTTGTCTGTCTTGTGTTGGGATGTGTTGAAAGGATGGTATTTTGTGTTTGATAACGAAATGTACATGTAAAATCTGAACATTCCGTACGTCAGGATGGCTACCTTACTGATTAGATCACGGGATTCATAGCGTCATGATGCTTTTGCACACAAAATGAGCAGTTGTGTTCCCCAGTACTAGTGTTTCTCGCCTTGTGTGTCCCAAAATCTATTCATCTGTTGTAAACCCAAGTGTAAAATCACCAGAATTGACTGAAAGACTGTAAACAATCCAGACCATCCACGTTTTCAATCATTCTCAGCTGATTTATATGTATTCGATTCCAAACTTAGCAGTTCTCAGAACAGCCAGGATTAATTCGTGCTGTGCCAAGTTGTCTACCGTTTATGGACGAAAGGACTGAGAAACGATGTCGACGAAGAGTGGGCTTTGTGTGTGTGTGTGTGTGTGTGTGTGTGTGTCGTGTGTGGTGTGTGTGTGTGTGTGTGTGTGTGTGTCGTGTGTGTTGTGTGTGTGTGTGTGTGTGTCGCCTGTTGTGGATTTTCGCTGCTTTCCAGCCTTTTGTCGAGGCGATTATTTCTACAGTCGCGGACACACATTCGCACTCATGTTTATTATGCAGATGGGGATTTTTGTGGCGATGATGAAGCGATGCATTGTGTTAAGGGCACGACCTGTCGTGTCGGTTTACAGTTGCTTAAAAATGGCGTTTTGAGAGGAACGGTGGAAATGGCCGTTTCTGGCTGTGGGCTACGGTCTTGTGAAAGCTGAGTGTGATGAATGTGATTGCACTGAACCTGAGTGAAGGGCAAGGCACATGCGAGTGTGTGTGTGTGTGTGCGCGCGCGCATGTGTGCGTGCGTGTGTGTTTCTACATAGCGCATGCATGAACGCGATGTGGATGTGGAGGGGGATGAAGGGGAGAAAGTTCTAGGAGCGAGATGTGGTTATCTTGGGTTCTTCAGTCCTCTTTCCTTGTCTTAATTTTGTTTGAATATAGAGCATCACGAAAAATTTAAAAAAAGTTAATTCTTAAACGGTGAAATTACAAACCGTTATTTCTGACCCTTTTTTTTTTTACGAACCGAGAAAATAAGAATAAACAAATTTTCGCAGGCTGGTTGGCAATTTAACTAACTTTGTACACCTTTGTGAGAACATGGGTTTTTCCGCCATATTTATGATTTTGAAATGATTTATAGAAAGAAATGCATTGTTTTTGTTTTTTTGAGATGGTATGTATATTCAGCGTTGAAGTATATTTAAATTTGACCATTAGGTTAATGAAGTATTTATCACCAAAAATAACTACCCCAAACAAAACCAACAACAACAAAACAAATAGAAGAACAAACCAAAAACATCCAAAAAACCCCCCAAAAAACAAAGAAGGAAAAAACTACAATAAACAAACACACTATAGTGAATGACTATTACCCCCCCCCCCCCCGGAAAAAAAAACAAAACAACAACAATAAACAAAAAAGAAACTATAGTTATTTATTGAATATCAGTTCAGTGTTGAGAATACCCAGCACAGTATGATCCCGTTTATGAAAGATTAGGAAACTGATTAATATTTTGGTACATTAGTTCTTTAACTTTTGTTGTTCGTTTGCTTTGGGGGTGGTTTCACATCACACTGGTTTGCGCACGGCCTTGCAAATGCGGGATTGAATGTTTTCGAATGAGTACACACAACAGCCACGCAGATGAGACTCATTTTGCCCCCTCTTCTGCTTTCTATTATTTCTTTTCTCTATTATCCCAACGAGATCGACACCGTCCTGCTTAGCAAACTGCCATGTCCCTCCTCCTAACCCCCCCCCCCTCCCCCACCCCCCGCTATCCCCCACCCTCTCTCTCTCTCTATGTGCTCGGTTTTGGCATGACACTTTTTTTTTCTGCAGTCAGAAAACGCTTGACATAAAGCATGACAAACGATTTCCATATCCACCCCCCACCCACGAGGTTGTATAAAGAGGACGTGACGAACCCGTCCCGCGCTGTCAGAGAGAGACTTTAGGAGGGGAGGAAACCTTTTTGCTCTCCGTTCCATTTGGAGGCGACACAGGAATTTGTTGGCTGTCACACGGCATTAGCTCCCCCTTGCCAGCATCAGCACCTGTACCTCACGTACGTCTAGTTCCATCCAGGGGGAAATGGGGAGTGGTGGGGAGGTGGAAGGAGGAGATGGGGAGGTGGAGAGTTTGGGGGGGCTGGGTGTTGGGGGTTGATAGATGAGGGGTTCGATCTGTCGGCTTGTGTGATGAGGCTTCAAAACAGCCGCGCGTGCTTACATGTTGAGCTGTTGGCTTCCGTTCTTTTTGAGCGCTTGGTTGGTGCCCGTTCTGCTGCGTGCTGGAGACAGCGCAGTGAAGGATGGGTTCCTCCTTCTTCTTCCTGCTAGGTGTCCACGGTCATCACATTGACCATTCTGACACCATAATGGGGAGGAGCGCAGCAGCGTGGAGAAAACAAAAAAAACAAAAAAACAAAACAAACAAAAACCCCCCACCTTCCTGGGGCCTAAAAAGGGGGTGATGGGGTGGAGGGGGTAGAAAGATGGCGGGCCCGGGGGAGGGGGGTTCGGGGGGGGGGGGGGAGCCATCATCTGTTTCAGGCATCAGGACCAGGCCTTTCCGGCTACCGAAGCGGCCCCCAGGGTCAAGCCCCGACCGGCAGAGCCCTAGTCCCTCACTTGCCTTACTTTACTTTACGCTTGACTTACGGTTACAGTGAAGGTGAAAGTCTTGCTATCTTTGTCTTTTTATTTTTCCGCGTTTTTCAGAAAGATAGCTACAGACCTTGTAGCAACTGTAACTTGCTTTTTTCCCCCGCCCAAAACGAGTATGCTTATTCATAGATGCCTTGGCTGTTCTCCAATTTTTGGGCTGCAAAGCAAGACTTTGGGAGAGCAAGGAATGTCAAAAGTTGCAACACGTTCTTGCCTTCATACCGGAGAAAAGAATCTATGCATCAGTACGTAGTTTGCAGTTGTTGCATGTCTCGAAACTTGGGCTCTGCTGAAAGTTTGACGAGGGTAACAGGTCTTCTAACAAGCAGTTTTTCGCTTATAGGGAGAAGGGATCAATGAAAGGTGGGGTTTTTTTTTTCTTTCTTTTTTTTTTTTCTTCTTTTTCTTTTTTTTTCTTTCTTTTTTTTTCTTTTTCTTTTTTTTTTTTCTTTTTCTTGTTTTTTTTCATGTGATGACTGTTGTGAGTATGAATCTTGAACTGTTTGATTCCGTTTGACAGTCTGAAACTTGAGCCGAGTGTGTCTTGGAATACAAACGAATAATATGAAAACAGTATATCATAACATCTTTCTATCTGCTTCTCTGTCGTTGTCTCTGTCTGTCTGTCTGTCTGTCTCTCTCTCTCTCTGTGCCTCTCTCTGTCGTTTTCAGTCTCGCACGTACCCATACACCCGATCGCCGGAGAACATGTTCAAAGGGAGCAAGGGGATGCCATTGATAATGACGTAAAGAATTTCTAAGGTAACTTAATAACAAAAAAAGTTTAGGTAAATGCAATATCGTCATCGCCCTGTCCTCTACAAGGGAGGTAACAGACTTTGGAAGAGCAAAGTTTCAGTATCAGTTTCAGTAGCTCAAGGAGGCGTCACTGCGTTCGGACAAATCCATATACGCTACACCACATCCCGCCAAGCAGATGCCTGACCAGCAGCGTAACCCAACGCGCTTAGTCAGGCCTTGAGAAAAAAAAGTAAATAAATAATAGATAAATACATAAAAAAGAACTACTACTAATAATAATAATATGTATAAGGCGCAAAAACTTGTTGAAGTCAAGTACAAAAAACAAAAACAAAAAAACCCCAAAAACAAAAAAAAACTTGGAAAAAAATGAAATAAAATAAAAAATAAAAGAGAGAGAGGAGGAGAGCAAAGGAGAAGCTGAACGCCCTTTGGAGTTATTCAAATTTAGTCTATCCAAGTTTCATCAAACCCTCCAATCTAGCCGTTCCCTTCCATACTAATGTACATATCTGCTCTCGATGGTTTGAGCTGACAGAATTCTGTCTATGCTGTCTTTCTAATAACTTGTAGTCGCAACCGAGATGTCATGATCTCGAATGATAGACTGAGTATTCCGCCCGGAATGTGTAAAAAGATATTGTGACAAGGTGTGACAAGAACTTGTCCACAGTGCTCCAAAGGTCATAGCTTCGCCCAGGGAGCTCTCGGTTTTTAATTGAATATCTTTGTCACTGTCACTCCCCGTAGACAACGCCAGATCCGGAGTCGGCGTTTCTTTAATAACTTCACCCGGTTTTCTTACACTTCGGGAAATGTCAGTTGGAAATTTGCCCCAAATGCTAAGGAGATACACAACGCATCCTCTCCTCAGACAACAACACTGTTTTCAAGCTTTCAGAAACTTTCACAACTCTACCAGCTATCAGTGAAGATTGAGTACTTTCGGAAGAGTTGTCAAGGCATACTGAATCGCCAGCGGAAGGGGCTGCGCTATGGAAACGGATCGAGAGGCTGACGGAGACTAAATGAGAGGAGAGGAAGGTGGGGTGGGTGGTGGGGGGCGGAGGGCAGGGGGTGGGGGGGGGGTGGGGGCATAAGCAATAGCGTCGTCAATACCCGGGGGCCCAAATCACATATATATCAAAACAACTGGCAGCGGACAACGTACCGCCAGTCAATTTGGACGTTTCAACATGCTGCTGATTTTGCCGTCCGTCTGAGGCTGATTAAATAAACCCCGAGTCGGACTCGTTTGGAGCGTCAGTCTCCATTTGCGGCGTTACACTTGAAAGTTATTGGACGTGTCATGTAGCAGAGGAGAGCTTGTCAGCTGGGGGCACTTCTAGGGACAGAGGTCGAAAGAGAGAGAGAGAGAGAGAGAGAGAGAGAGAGAGAGTTGTCAGTATTTTCGCTTACTTACTGCCTATCAATTCGGTTCCATATACTTAGGAAAATGTTCTTATCGCTCAGCAAACTTGGTGGTTGAATATGATTTGTATGTTTTAGATTCTCGTCTCAAACTATTTTCTTTCTCTATGGAATTGTGGCTGCTCTCCCCACCCACCGTCTCCATAGCCCATCCCATCCTTCCGCTTTCTGCAGCCCTCGCCCCCCATCTCCCCTCAATCCCCTCTCTCTCCTCTTGTCTGCGTGAACGTTTATTGACCTGTAAAAGAGGACTTTTTGTTCTGCCCGGAACAACTCTTACTTCCTTGGGTTGTTTTTTTTTCTGTGCGCTAATCTGAGTTGATGGCGCACACAGGACCACGGTTTTATCTTTCTCATCGAAAAGACGACTGTTCTAGGTCAGGCATCTCTCCTTTTACTTCCAGCAGACGCAGCGTGGCAAACATGCACCATCCAGGCCCTTTGACGGCTCTTTGAAACTGAAGTCATCGCCTGGGACACTTATTTTACTTTCGCGAAACTGTGAACTGTGTTCGAGAACGGACATATTGAAATGAAGTTCTGTGTTGTTCTTATTTGATTTGTATGTTAAGACAAAAAGATAACGACGTCGGTCAAGGGGTCAAGGTTGTTTGTACAGCGACGTTCTTGAGAACGGGATTAAACGCCCACGACTCTCATTCAGTCTTACTTATTTGTCATTATTTCCATTCGTATTGATTACGGAGAACAATATTAAAAGTTTGGGTTGAGTAGCTTGCTACATGAACGCACAGGACCCGAATGAAACAAACTAAAATGGCGCTGGAAGAGGTCACGATTAAAAAGTTACTCAAGTCATGACGTAATATATTTCATCTGTCCCTCTGGTGGCTCCTCTGTCCCTTTTCGGAGACTGCCAGTACAGTATTCGGGACTCACTTTTTCTTCATTTTTCGTTTTTTTTTAAAGAAAAGTAGTTCAACCAACTAAAGGACTTCGTTGCATGCCAAGACTGAGTTTGTCCCCGCAAAGCCGTTGCGGAAGATAAAAAGAGACAGCGATTAATGGTCAGTGCCGGAGAATGGACAGATCGATGGACAAAGTCTGGTGCGGTGTGCTGTAAGGAGACGGCAACACGTGGTATGGAAACAGAGCGCCCTTGTTTTAAAAGAACACGATTATTTCATGCCTTTCTCTCAGTTTCACAGAGAAAGCAGAGGTCAGGAACGTTGTAGTGTTTTTAGCATGAAAGAAGTAGAACTTGGATGGAGGTGCAACGCGTTTCCTGGAAACAGATCAGCGTTAATTTTGAGGAACAGGATTATTAATTTTATGCCGTTCAGAAATCAGAAACCTTTTACTGTTTCAGCATGAGGGAGTAGGGCTTTCGAAAGACACCCCCAGTGTGTATGATATACTATTGTCAGTCGTGTCCGACTATGACCATCAGAACAGCAGAGGAGGCAGCTGCTGTTCCAACTGTAAGGGCTGGAGTTTGATTACAGTGGAAAATGTCTTGCCCAAGTTACATCCCCACTCTCTCGGCCAAGAAGGGTTTAAAAAATTTTTTTTTTTGGACAGTCGGCGTTGGGATGGTTCCCACATGCCAACTAGTCCCCAAAGCTGCAGCACAATCTTGCCTCCTAGTTTGAGAGTCCTAGTCGTTAGCTGTAAACGACTTCCCATTGCAGTGGAGAAACCATTGATCATACAGCTCTCACTTTGCTGTTGGCCCAACTGTAAGCTTATGTCAGTCTGTGATGTAAGCTGAGCGTTGATAAAGTACAGTTAAGCGGGCCACAAGTCATCTCCGCCTTGAAAGGTTCGTCGTGAATATCGTCAGGAGCGGTTCCTTGAATTTGCACTGGAGGAGACTTCTTAGTGTTTTGAATACACTGAAAAGCCGTGACAGTTCGTTCTATTTCAGGAGGTTCTGCTTTCAGAAAAGTGAGTCCAGATATTAAAAAAAAAAGTGGGTGGTTGTCACTTTTTTTTTCTTCTCCAAAACTTGCATCAAGAATTTGTTGAAGGTGTCAGCTCTCCCTCCTCCCACCTCTTTCTTTTTCTTTCTTTTTTTAATTTTTTTTTGTATACACCCACCTCTATCACATATACTCGCACATGCTCAGTCTTTCACTCACTCACCCACTCACTCGCTCGCATACTTACTTCCCATCCCCTCCTCCATCTGCCTCTCTCTCTGAGTGTGTGAAAGAATCAGTGATGCAGCAATCATTGCAGCCTCTGTGTCTTGTCAGGTGGCGTCCCTTCCGCCCCCGCTCCCCACCCTTGGCTAATTTCATCAACGAGATACGATGTGATCGGAGCGGCTGGGAGGAAAGTGAAGTGTAAGTGGGTGGGTGAAGACAGTGGGAGAGGAGGAGGAGGAGGAGAACGGGAAGGGGCTGGAGGAAGGGGGGAGGATAGAGGCAGGAGGGAGGGGGGGTCTTGCACCCATGATCATGCCAAAAGGGCAATCCAGACCCCTAAAACATTGCCACTTGCCCCAGGTAGGTGGGTGGGTGGGTGAGAGTGAGAGAGAGAGGGTGGTGGGGGGGGGGGAGGTGGTGGGGGTTGGGGGGGGACGAACCCCAGGAAGAGGTGACCTTGAGGAAGGAGGTTAGGGGCGCACGGGCCGCACGTGGCTGTGTAGTCAGCGAAGCGTGAAGGAGAAAGAGTTGATCACAGGTCCTGCAGCCACGCCTGATTGCACAGCTTGCAGCAGCAGACGCAGCCGCAGCGATGTGGTCGTGTGCAGGTCGCGCGCGCGCGTGAATATGTGCGTGCGTGCGTGCGTGCGTGCGTGCGTGTGTGTGTGTGTGTGTGTGTGTGTGTGTGTGTGTGTGTGTGTGAAACAAGTCGGACACGAACGCAATTAAAACTGAAGACAGATGCAAGAACGTTAATTATTGACGTCGGTGACACACTATCCATCGCACAATGGCGCAATTTTGATAGAAGGCAGTTGCAAGAACGTTAACGGACATCGTCGATACACAGTCCATAGCGGTATGAAAAATTCAGACAAGAACGCAATTAAAACTGAAGACAGTTGCATGAACATACGTTGACATCGGCGACACACTGTTCATCGCATTGTGAAAAAGCCGGACGAAAGCGCACTTTGAATTCAAAGCAGTTGCAATAACATAAACTGGCATCGTCGATGTCTATAGTGGCGTGAAAAAGTCGGACAAGAACGCAAGATAGTTGCAAGAAGTAAACTGACATCGACGATACACTGTCGTGTTGTGGGGGGAGGGGGGGGGGGGGGGGGGGGATGACAATAACGCAGTTTGAATTGAAGGCAGTTGCAAGAACGTAAAACAGGAGCGAGGAACTGAAATGCTGCTATTGTAACGGGGAATGGAGGAACGTTCGGAAACTGGAGGAAACAGGTGTGCCTGCCGTGTGCCTGTCTGACACTGCACGTAGCCTACTTTCCTTTCCAGATCAGGTGCACGGGATGACCGGTTCCAGAGGAGAAGCTGTTGTAGGAGTCTTCCGTCGGACCGACGGATGAGTAGGCAGGCAGGCTTATCTGTCGGTGTGTGTCCTCATATGGGAGAAGAGGCCGATTCTGGATGAGCAGCACTTCCCACAGGTGTTGCAAGGGAAAAGCCTGGTTGCCTGACCAGCACAGGTGACTTTTTTTTTTTTTTGAGTGAAGAGGTGTGCAGTCCCTTCACCACTCTCTCGCCTACCGACGCCCACAGTCCCACAGGTGCAGATACTGCCACGTGTAGAAGCTACATACATGTATAACTCCTACAGAGGAGTTCAGAAATACAGCGCATACATCCTCCGCCAATGCCGAATCGTGTTTGCTAATATTTTTAATCTGTTTTGGATGACAGTGTGATTAGACTTTGTAACCTCCGAAATCATAACCACTGGGTTTTTTTTTTCCAATGAAACTTCACTTTTGTTCTCGAGTTGTGACACTTTCTGTTACTCGTTTTTCAACCGTTTTTCAGAGGTGATGCACTGTTACAGTAAGAGGTAGACTGCAATAACCTTGGTAAGTCGACTCACATGAGATAAAGGAAGCAGCGTGTCGAGCCACATGCGCTTCTTCAGGCAAATGAGTCTTTATCATGACGCAAAATCAAAATGACGTAGTACTGTTTGTTTTTTGGGTTTAAAAAAAATTACTTTTTTTTGGTTTTAAATATAAAACATTTCAGTCATGACGACGTCTTCCCCGGTAGTGATGGATACTTTAAAATATATTCCTCGATCAGTCTGGATCATCATCCAACTCTGAGTAGCCATAGGCCCATCGCCGAACCTGCCACAAGTTGTCAAGGAAACCCGTCCATTTTCACGGCACATTTTGCTGACAGACGAATCGTTGTGACGACAGAACCGCCTTGTCGGAGTTAATTAATCAACTCCCAAAGAGGCAGACATCATGGCCACCTTCCACCTTCGATAAGATCTTATCTAAAATTGAAAGCAAACAGGCTTGAAAGATTAACAACAAATTCGCCCACGCCCGCGTTCCATGACGCGATCTCTATACCTTTGAGCTTCCAGCAGTAAGATTTCATTCCAAAGCCATACAGGGTTGCATTACTTTGTGAATGTCCGTCAGCTTTGACGCCACTCCAACCTTGTCCACAAGCTTGTGGAGGCGGCCAGAGGTCAGTAATGGTATGGAAATTTGAATTCATGAATTAGCGTATTAAAAAAATGGCGTGGGATGCTTTACGAAATAGCTGCCAAGCCTTTTTCTTGCAATTTGTTTTACAAAATAGATAGGTGTAAATCCCAATGCAACAATACGATCACAACAGCGTTCTTCAATATCAGTGTTTTGAACGACAGCTTCTGATTATATTGCTGTTGAATTTTTTTTTTTTTTTTTTTTCCAATTTCATGAAAAGAGATTATCTTGTAACGCACAATACACTGCTTTATTTACGTTCGTCTGTTGTTTGTTTGTTTGTGTTGTATCCGTTATTATTCTATTATCGGGTATGCAAAGTTTCCTTGTCAGGATGAAAAACGAAAACAAAGTTGCTGCTTTAGAGAGCATGCATAGCAAACTGACCGCCACATCTGGGAGTGGGTAAAAGAGTGGGGAGGGGGAGAAGCACCAGCACTCCCCAAATTGAATTCATAACAAAAGACGTTATTGTCTGTTTCAAACAAATAAAATATAATTTCTTTTGGCTTATTCAGTAGTCCGACAACAGATTAAAAGAAAACAACAACAACAAAAAAACAACAACCCAAAACAAATGAAAAAAAAAGACTTAGGCAAAAATAAAAGAATAATCGGTCCACCCTTCCTTGATTTATGTACATATATATCAATAATCAGGTAAAAGAAAATGTAACATTTTTTTCCAGACACACAAGTGAAACAGGAATAAATGAATAACCTATACACCCTTCCCTTATCACCATGTGCATATCAATCATTATGAAAAGAGGAGAAAGAAAAGGGGGGGAAAAACACCCAACCCAAACATTATTGATACAGATTACAAGAGAAATAAAAGTTGACAGCGGTAAGTGTGTGTGTGTGGGGGGGGGGGGGGGGGGGGGGGGGGGGGGGCGGCAGGAGTGGATGTGGATGATTAGGAGCTATGTATGTGAAGAAGGAAGCCGGTAAAAATTATTTGAACAGATGGATTGTCGGAAAAAAGGGGATAAGAGGATTGTGTGGAGGGGGGTTGGGTGTGTGTGTGTGTGTGTGTGTGCGAGGGGGGATGGGTGAGGAGGATGAAGGGAGTGCTGGAAGATGATCGTTTGCGAGGAGGCGACTGGGGGTGGGGGCTGAGTGGGTGGTTGGAAGGTGGTACGAAAAATCAGCTGTGACAGAAGGGATGGCATGTTTGTACGGGAATGACATGGAAATGTTTGTTTCATCCAACATGATATAATGTATGTATGTTTGTTTGTTTGTTTGCTTGTTTTCTCCCACAGAATGCCTGTTTTCTCCAACAAGAGAATAATTGAACGGGTTGCACGGAAACAAACAAGCAAGCAAAACGCTTTTTTTTTTGTCTGCGGGCATGGGAGAGAGGGTGGTGGTTGGCATTTGCAGAGGATGGTCTGTAAACAAATTTCTGGTGGTAATTAAAACCGAGTGGAGACATTCGTTTCGCTCTACAAAAAGACAACAACAACATGAGCTGTTTAAGTTTGTTTTTGGCTTGTTTCCTTCATCTTTTTTATTTTTTTATTTTGAGTGGGGAAGGGATGCTGAGATGTATGATGCAGGTTTACGTTTGTTTTTCATTCGCTTTGTTTCATTTTTGCTCTCTCATGTGTAAGAAGCCTGTTTGGGAGATAAACTCGTGCACGCATGCACACACACGCACACGCACACACACACACACACATAGATATTTTTACACACACACACACACACACACACACATATATATATATATATAGAGAGAGAGAGATGAACATATATCTATCTGTAGAGAAATAAAACTTGTCAGTGTCAGATATGTTTACATGAATGGATCCTTCCATGTGTGCGTGCGTGCGTGTGTGTGTGTGTGTGTGTGTGTTGATATTGATACTGATGGTACACTGAAGTTTCGTTTCTTGGGAATATATGTGACACACCTAAACAAAAAAAAAAAAAGAGTTCTTCCCAAGAGAAATGTCCGCGGTACAAAAAAAAAGAAGAAAAAATATATGGTAATGTCCATTTCGATTCTGAAACAAAATATTCGTGCAGACAGAAAGGAGAATGTATGTGGCGCTGAGCTGTGGAGACATGTACTCCCCAGGGAGAGCAGCCAGAATGTCGCGCAGAGATGAGCCTCGTGAGAGGAACAACGCAGCACGATGATGATGATGATGATGATGATGGCGATGTCATTTGTTGCTTTGGAGGATATTTGTGTGGTGAATACGTTACGTGATTAATAAGATTAAAATTTCCCAAGCAGGAAACTGAAATAAACACACATGCACGCAAGCGCCACACACACACACACACAAACACGCACGCACGCACACGCACACACATACGCGCACAGACAGACACACTCACACATTTACACACTCACATGCACAATATACACACACACACGTGCGCACGCATGCACACACACACTCCCGCGCGCTCGCACGCACACGGGAGACAAGCACACATACACAGAAACAAGCACCCCCCACACACACACACATACACACGCACGCGCGCCAGAAAATGTTGCCTCATTGTCTGCCTGTTAAAAGAGATCTGTCGAAGATGACTTAGTTTTGTATTGTGTACAAGCTTGTGCATTCTGCGTCTGTGTGTAGGTGTCCTCTCTCTCTCTCTCTCTCTCTCTCTCTCCCTCCCCACCCCCTTTTTGTGTCCTGTCCTGTGGAGCCAAAGTGCCAGCATCAAAATGGAATTATGCAATCGATGCAAATTATATTCCAAGACCGCCGCCCTGTCTTATCTCGCTCGGTTTAGATTTTGTGTTTCTCGTAAAGACAACGATCTGTTTTCCTCGAGATGAATGACGTCCTTTCATTCTTTCGACCCCCCCCCCCGCACGCCCCCTCCCCCTCGCCCCCCTCCTCCCCCCCCCCCCCCCCCCCTCCCCCCCCCCCCCATCACCTTTAAAAAAAAAATTATCTTCTTTTTTTTTTTTTTCATAGCTTGTCGAAATTTTGAAGACATCATATTTGAATTTGCACCTGATGGGTTTCTCGCTTCTCCAGTGTGAAAACTGTGCGGCCCATCGAGCTCTGCGGCCAAAACATAATTATTATGAGGGAGAGAGAGTAGACTGATTATGGTGATTGAATCAATATTTGAATTAGTGAATAAACATGCACAAATTGAATACAGTTATCAATATACAAATCAGAACAGACTATTAAGAAAAATGAAATGAACGAGTAAGGAAAGCGACAGAAACCCGAATAAATTGATATGATTAGAAATGAATTACTGTAAGCACACACACACACACACACACAAACACACACACACACACACACACACACACACACACACACACACACACACACACACACACACACACACACACACACACACACCCACACACATGCCGACAAACATGTATATTTAATTTTTTTTTCAAAAAGCCCATGCGCGCGCATACGTACACACACGCATCTGCGCGCGTACTCATATAGACATACACACCCACACCGGCATGCCCGCAAAGCCGATGAAGTCCTTAACATTGTCTTTTTTTTTTTTAAATGGCATCTGATCCTCAGGACACGGTTTTTCCCCCATGCGGACTGATAAAAAGAAACGAACGAACAAACAAGAACAACAACAAACAGAAGACAGACAAACAAACAAGCAAGAACAACAACAAACAGAACACAGACGGACGGACAAACAAACAAACAAGAACAACACACAGAAGAAACAAGATGTGGGCGGGGTGAAAGGGGGGGGGAGGCATGCCCACCAGTCCTAATTGCTCCCTGGTGTTCAGAGCTGAAGCCTGTGAATGTTGGGATGGCCCTCTCTCTCCTCTCACCCTCATCCCTCATTCCTCATCCCTCACTCTGTACTAGGAACAAGAACAACAACAACGAAACACACACACACACACACACACACACACACACACACACACACACACACACAAACCACTTTAGTGATTTGACCTGGCCTTTCCTTGCTTTCCTGACACATTTACATTTTTTTTTTTTTTTGTCACCTGTCCTTTTGCATGACTTGTGTCCAGTTGAAAACAACCACCACAACAACAGCAACAAAAGATTCGCGAAAAGGGGTGTGTGTGTGGGGTGGGGGTGGGGGCTTAGAAAGGGGGCGGCATATCACACACAACAACCCATCGGTGGAGGGGCGAGCAGGGAGGAAGGGGTGCTAATGTTTATGGAACCGTTTCAGTTTATATTCCTGTTTTCATTTTTTTTCTTTATTTTTTAAATTTTTTTTTAAATGCCTGCCTCGCTACACAATAAAGGCAATGGGGACTGAGAGGGGCCTCCCCTAAAGTTTTGCTCAGCGGTAACAGCGCGTTTTTTTGTGTGTGTGTGTGCGCGCGCGCGGAAGAGCACTTTTCTTTCTTTCTTTCTTTCTTTATTTATTTATCTACTTTATTTTATCTTTTCTTTTTTTTTTCTTTTTTGTTGTTGGAAGGTATATATTCGTGTTATTAAGTGTCCAAACAAACAAACAAACAAACAAACAGTCCCCCCAAAATGAACAAAATCCATACCAAACAAAAACGGAAGATTTTCTGCTGTTGGGGCGATGTGGTTGCCCTTTTTCTTCCAAGGGATCACATTTCGTCCAGAGGTCTGCTCATGGAAGATATTTTTATGAGAACCACTTGGGATTGTTTCCATGTCGTAACAAACAAATGCGAGGTTGGTTCCCCCCCCCCTTTTTTTTTTTCTTTTTTTTTCTTTTTTTCTGTGCTTGAATTTATGTTGGCTGGAGTTGAACTGTCTGTTGACGATCATACTTGCTCTGCTTTTTGTTTTTTCACACTTTTTATTTTTCATGCTTTACTGAATGAACTTTATGAAGATTTTTATTAAGAAAAATAAAACCCCATACAAACAAAACAATAACAGATCCCGTTTCATTTATTAAAAAGAAAAGAAAAAGAAAACAACAACTTCTAGTTCATGCATCGCATTCTGCGTGCTTTCCATGTCGATGCACGCTGCCTCTGTTTTGTTCTGGGTGCAGGGGCGGAGTGTGCAAAATATTTTATATATACACACACACACAAAATTGCCATTTTTAGTCGTTTTGACAAAGATCGATATATAGGATTGCACTCTTCTAGAGTGGTTGACTTTGGAAAATGAACTGTTGCAATAATCTTGGACAAATTAAAAGAAAAAAAGAAGAAAAAAATTTAAAAAAAAAGAATAGAGGACAAATGTCACACAGTGAAGATTCAGTAGAAATACATGCAACATTGAAACTGTACCAGAGTAAGAATCTTGATGAGAACAAATCTTCAATCACCAAAACACCTCAGTCTGTCATGAAAACCATAAAGACCGAAAGTGCTCGGCGATTTTTTCCTTCGTTTCATAAATCATCCCAAGAAAGCGCAAAGAAAACAAAAAACACAACAACAACAACAACACAAGCAAGCAAACAAAACAAACAAAACAAAAAACAACAATCTCGCCAAGAACCAAAACGGAAACCGCGACATGTTTTGAATCTGACAACAGCACAGCAGTTCCGGGAAGACAGCTGTCAAAAATCAAATGACAGAATGTCTGCTATCACGACGTGGGAAAGAATAGATAGCAAAAAGATGAAATGGAAACACACCTTTCTGTTTACCGTCTCAGACTGGGATTTTTTGTTGTTGTTTGTTTCTTTTTTTTTTTTTTTTTTTGACACAGACAAACAAGCAGTTGTAAATATTTCGGCGTCCACAAAACTTAATGAGGAAACTTGCTTCTCTTGAAACAGATCTGTCACGTGGGGGAAGTTAAGGGAGGGTTGGGGGGGGGGGGGGGGGGAGGGAAAGACATCCCGTGATGTTCCATCTGACTAGCTGAGCCAAAGGGAATAGAAAGTTATAATGTGAAATTTCTTCCATACATTTTCAGCTGGACCAAAATGAAATGCATGACAACATGCTGAAACGTCTTCCAGACACCTGTCTTGGAACTGTTCTAAAAGCGTGTGATCATATTTGGGGCCCCCTCCTCCCCATTTTCCCAGACCCTCCCTCACACAACCTTTATCTTCCTGGCTTCCTGGATTCTGGTGGAAGGCTTTGATTATTCTGATCCCCGAGTGTGGCAAAGGACGGACGACTCCGAAAAACTAATAACACTTGGCCATTTGTAAGTTGATGTAAACCGGTGTCCTCCTGGTTGAAAAAAAAAAGTCCGCTTTTAGATTTAGCCATGTGGCAATTATTTTTCTTTCTCCGCTTTGAAGCAGCCATACGTGGCATATCATCAACAAACACTGAAGTCATTTCAATCTTCTGTGATGTGGGAAATCTCCCAAGTCACCATTAGGAGTATCGGCGTTCTCTTTGACATTTATGATCTGTGCCTTACAGAATCGTGTCCCCATGTTTATACAAATTTGCTCAGCAGAACGACAGGTTCGATTTCATGTTGATTACGCTCAACTGTAACGTTTACAGCATCCCTGATATGGCCTCCGCAGTCATCCGGGCAATAAGCACTCATAATGAATGTTACCTGTGTGATTAGAATTCAGATTTTTTCCTCCGGGTAGCATTTTCTTCCAGCCTTTCTTCAGCATCGAACCCAACAAACCGATCTGGTTGTTTTATTACTTAACGAATAATTGTAAACTGATTTTTGCCCTGTAGCTGCAAAAACATTAGCATATTTTCTAAACAATCGTTAGCCGCGTGTAAACAATACCCCAACAGCTCGGAAAAATGGAATCAAAAATACTAAATGAAACACTTATTTTGCAAATTTGGGATAATTTTCAGATTCCGAGACAAGCAGTGTCAATAAGTGGAGTGGAACCGCTTTCTTCTTCTCCTTATGATTCTTCTTCTTCTCCTTCTTCTTCTTCGTGGGCTGCAACTCCCACTTTCACTCGTATGTACACGAGTGGGCTTTTACGTGTATGACTTTTTTACCCCGCCGTGTAGGCAACCATATTCCGTTTTCGGGGGTAACGGAACCGCTTTGATTCGTCATTGCACATGATTCAGCTTCCTAAAGAGACGTTTGTCGTCGCCGTCGTCATTATTAGTATTTCATACCCGACATGAACAATCCGTCATTCCAAGTCGTGGTTGAAGTGAAATTCTCTGGAATCATCTTTTCACAACACTCAGCATTTTGCGATGTGCAGCAGATACGGAGCGAAGTTTGGATTGTCTAGAGTTCCGGTCCCTTCTAGACTAAGAATACGGTTTGAGTTCTGATCCAAACAATCCACAGAGTTAACGACCTTGGAAAATTCATATTCTTCCTTAACTCTAGAATGTAGCCATTGGCATTTTGGATATTTCTGACTTTCCGAAACCCTTAGCTCCCTCGTTACAACGCCCCCATAACCCCTCTTGTTGGCTATGACCATGTTGCTGATAAAAACGCCATCAGTTCTCTACATCATAATGGGAACTCTCCGTACTGTTTGTTCCATGCCTTCCCATTTCCCAACAAACTATTCAACTGAAGGCGGATCCAGCTTGGTCGAAAGAATTGCCATTGCTGCATTCCGTTCACCCACAGCACGCATTGCTGTCTCAATGCATATCATGACATGATATGATATATTATTGCTATATTATAGCATATTGCAGGGTGACAGTTTCATCTATTGAAGCTGAACACACTGCTGTGGGGTTTGGCTCCTGAAACGATTTATCACTATCAGCTCAAAGATTGTCCACGCTCCCGACTCGTTGCGTGCTGATGGGGGCCATTGCTGTGCAGGATATAAATCATACAAAGCTCTATGAATTTTCATGATTTAAAGACTACTCTGTTAAAATTAGTTATAGCATTGTACCATTTCGGATTTCTGGTTTCGCTGGGATTTCTGGTTCCAACTGAACAAGAATGTCACAGCAAAAAAAAAAAAAAAAAAAAAAAAGAAAAAAAAGAGCCACACACTATTATTCAGTATACAATTCTCAACACCAGGCTACGGTCATATGGAAAAGACGTAGCAATATAACAGGACTCCCTAACTGACGGTAAACTCTCTCAGCTCCGCCCGAATCAAAAGGAATTAACCCCCCGAAAACGGAATTATGGCTGCCTGTATGGTCGAGGTTAAAAACGGTCATACACGTAAAAGCCCGACTCATCCTCAAAAAGAAAAGGTCTGAGCACATCACTCCTCTTTTGCAACATCTCCACTGGCTACCTGTCTCACACAGAATTAAGTACAAGATCAGCACTCTTATGTTATAAATGTAATCACAAATCTGCCCCTTCCTATCTCTGTGGCTGCCTTCACTACTACACTCCATCTCGCTCTCTACGATCGGCTTCGGATCCACTCTGTTTACGCATACCCAGAGTCAAACACTCGACTGACTGTTGGCCGCCGTTCTTTCTCTGTCCCAGGACCTTGCAATTGGAATGTACTTCCTCTTTCTCTTCGTCAAGTCTCCACACTCAGCCCTTTCGAGTCTGGTCTTAAAACCCACCTGTTCCCAAAATAGCCTCCTTTCCCTGTCTCTTCCTTGTCTTCAGTTTTTTTCAGTTTTAGAGTTACGCATGCGTGTGAATGACTGGTGTGAAAGCGGTTTGGTTTGTCTCTGCAAAAGATTCAGCACTATATAAATATAATGATAATAGATAATACATACGAGTGAACGTGGGAGTTGCAGCCAACGGACGAAGGAGAAAAGGAATTCAACACCACGAACAGCATTCTACACGGAATTATACAGAACTGTACTTTTCCTCAAATTAAGGGCGGGTCTCAGCGTTCGGTGCCTTACGGAAACGAGAACATGCCCAGCATGCACACCCCCAAAACGGAGTGTGGCTGCCTAGGTACGTGACTGGGTAAAAACGGTCATACACGCAAAACGTGTGCATACGAGTGAACGTGGGAGTTGCAGCCTTTGGAGGAGAAGAGCTGCTGACATGAGTCAGTTTGCTCTCTCTCTGTCTCTCTGTCTGTATGTCTGTCTCTGCATCACACACACACATACGCACGCACGCACACACACACAACACAGACCACAAACACAGACCACACACCACACACACACCACAAACGCACACATACACACACACACCACAAACACAAACATACCCACACACCACACCACACCACACAACACACACACACACACACACACACACACACACACACACACACACCACAAACATACACCACACACACATATACACACCACACACACACACCACAAACACACATACACACACACCACAAACACATACACACACACCACACACACACATACACCACACACACACACACACACACACACACACACTCAGCTGAAGAAGGAGGAAAAGAGCTGCAGATATGAATCAGTTTGCTCTCTCTCTCCCTGTCTCATATCTGTATGTCTGTCTGTCCCTGTATCACACACACACACACACACACACACACACACACAGCCGAAGAAGGAGAAGGGCTGCAGACATGAGTCTGTCTCTCTCTCTTCTCTCTCTCTCTTCTCTCTCTCTCTCTCTCACACACACACACACAGCGTTTCCCACTTTTATCCTCCCCCCCCCGTCCTCCACCCCACTCCCTCTAGCCACACTGCAAATTAGAGTTGACCATATTCATCTCTGCTCTGGCCTCCACACTCCACCCTTATTGTCTCTGTTTTCACCTCTCTCCCACCTACTCCCTGTCTCCCTTCGCGGCCCCCCTCTTCCTTGAACAAGAATCGACAAGTGGAGAAAACGTAGTAGTGGAAGGGTGGTGGTGGTGGTGGTGGTGGTGGTGAGTGAGAATCAATGCATCATATATACCCAAGGAAAACGATGTTGGCTGAGGGAATTCCAAGGATCCTTTCGAGGTCGTGACAGATTATGATGGCGCTGCTTTTCTTGATGGCGTGTTTGTCTTGTGCGCTCCTGTCACAACACAGCGGCCAAAGTCTCCGTGATGGGCACTGCCTTCGGACATTCCCCCCACCCCCCCCCACCAACCCCCCTTCTGGGTCACTCTGCTCTGAGAAAGGGGTAGCCTTTACCGTTAAGGGTGGGGGTGGGCGTGTGTGTATGTGTGTGTTTGAGTAAGTGAACGGTGTGTGCGTGTGTGTGTGTGTGTGTGTGTGTGTGAGTGAGAGAGAGAGAGAGGGAGGGTGAGAATGTTGGTGCCGGTATAGCTTTATGAGTTTGTATCAAATCCGAATGTCTGTATGTTCGAACCCCCCCCCATCCCCCTCCGCACCCCCCTCACCCCTCCCCCTGCCCTCCCCCCCACATACACACCTTCTATCTTACAGCCACCATTCTGAGTTTTAAGATTTAAATATTCTTTTGGGTTTATCTGGTGGTGTAACATGAGGTGAATGACACAAGAAATAATGTTGATTTTGTTCTGTTTGATGGCGAAAATATATAAATTCATTACGTGATTGTGTGTGTTGATCCTGAAAAGAGAAGCAAGTATGAAGAGTGGGGGGTGGTGCAGAAAGCAATGAATAGGCATGTTCCACCCGCTTCCAGTGAGCGCACCCACCCACCCCCACTCTCTCTCTTTCTCATTCTCTCTCTCTCTCACTCTCTCTCTCTCACTCACACACTAACACACACACACACACACTGCCTCTCGCACAAACACACACACACAAACACTCTCTTACTAACACACACACACACACACACGTGCGCGCGTGTGCATGCGGAGATATGACGCAAATCAGTATGAATCAGAATCAACAGATTTGAAGGGAAAAGAGCAGTGGGTCTGATTCCACGTGCATAGATAAATGTTTGCACACACGCACGCACGCGCGCGCGCAAACACGTACGCACACACACACGCACATAGACATACACACACGCGCGCGCGCGCTCGCTCGCTCGCTCGCTCGCAGGCAAACACACGTTCGCTTAAAGTAATAACGATGAATGTTGCTGAGAACTGCAAGATAAAGTGTGTTTGACC
>NC_134879.1:25420701-25533201 GCF_041734735.1 Babylonia areolata
GTGTGTGTGTGTGTGTGTGTGTGTGTGTGTGTTACTTCCAGTTCTTTGTCAGAGGTGAAATGAACACGATTTGTCTTGTGGATGTTTGTGGCAAGAAATGAAATGGATTTTTTATTTGTTTGTTTATTTGAGTTTTTTGTTGTTGTTTTTTTTGTTTTTTTGTTTTTGTTGTTTTGCTTTTCCTTTTTGCGACCTCCCCTCTCGTTCTCTCTTTCTCACTCTACATTCACACACACACACACACACACACACACACACACACACACACACACACACACACACACACACACACACACACACACACATCTATCTATCTGTCCATCAGTCATATCTATCTATCTGTCTACGAAACTTCTTCCCTCATTAAATAAATAAGCTCTCTCTCTCTCTCTGTCTGTCTCTCTCCCTCTTCTCTCTCTCTCTCCATCTCTGTTTCTCCCTCTTTTCTCTCTCTCTTTCTCTCCGTCTCTCTCTTCCCTTCTCTCTCCCCGCCCACCTCCCCCCCACCCTGTGTGTTATGTTGTGTCAATGATCGTCGTCATTGTTTCTGTGGTTATTTTTCGGCCAGTGTTGCTGTTTGGTTTGTCTGATAATCGTACATGGCGTGAGGTACATTAATTTTTGTAAGGTACGAGCGAATTACTGGCTTTGATGCAGACTATGGATTTTATTCGTTTTTCTTTTTTTCTCCTCCTTTCATTTGATGCTTGACTGGGTTTGTTTCAATTTGTGATTTTTCACATCACTGTTCTTTTCGTTTGTTTTGATTTTTTTTTCACTGCTGGATTCACAATGCAGAATATTCTACTGTCTCCAGTAAGAGAAATTGATTGAAGTAATACAGATTATTTATTATCGCCAATAAAATAGATTAATCTGCAGAAAACAGAAACAGTGCACGAGAATCGTAATCATTCAGTATGTATGCTTTAAAGACTTGAAATGCTTATAACCGTAACTTGAGTGAACCATACGTAAAAAAAAAAGAAGAAAAAACAAAATAAAAAAAACACACACAAAAAACCCCCACCCAAAACAAAACAGTCATACGGATGTAGCAATTACAGAGGACAGGAATGAAACATATTATAATCAATGATTAAATATAAACACGCAATATCAACAGATCATTGAAAAAATATACGCCGTTTCCTGCTTTTCCCAACGCGGAAGGCTGTGCTGAAAACCGGCTACTGTCGATGACGCGAGCGCGGTATTTGACCACTTGGAAACCGTTCGTCCGTGTCAACACTTCTTTCGATTACAGTTGACTCTGCTACAACAGTAATTAACCCTGAACACATAGACGACACGGTCATCAAACATTCATCGTGGTCGGTTTCTGTCACTGAGTTTTATTGATGCTGAACACATCAAGGATCCACTGTTAGAAATGTGAACACGATCAATTCCTATCGTTCAACACTGCAAACAGTGAATTTCACACACAGGAAAGTGTTGTGACAAAGTAATACAATACAGTACAATACAATACACACACACACACACACACACACACACAAATATATATATATATATATATATATATATATATATATGATAGTCAATCGTGTCGACTTTATGGGACTCCAGTGTGTCAGAGTGGAATGCAACTTTGTCTTGTGATTTTGAGCTAGATATTTGTTGTATTATTTGGTGGTGGTTGTTTGCCCTTTTTGACACTCGTCTCTTCCAAGTACTTACACGCACACGTCGGCGTTGCGCAGCATACACACTAGTACAATGACAATACAACACACACTAACAGACATACACACTAACAAACTGTCTCGATCCATCACATCATTATCTGTACTACGCCCTTTAATTAAGTCCTTCCCTCTGTCGTCATTTCTCTATGTCTCTGTTTGCTTCTCCCGTCTCTGCCTTCCACCTGTCCCCTTGCTCTCAGACTTTCTCTGTGCTCTTGGCCTTCATCCCCCCACCTCCCCAGATTTTTCATAATCTTCGCTCAGTTCTTGGGGCAGTGGTTGGTTTGACATCCATAAAGAACCTGCGGAGTTAATAATTTTGTAAGGTAGATCGTGTTACTGCGGCCTTCGTTTTTTTTCCTCCTTCATGTGCTATGAACTGCGTGTAGTTGTGATTTTTCAATATGTTTGTTGCTTTGAATTTGTTTTGCAGCATGGATCAAGGGTAAGAATACAGTTACAGGGAAGAGAAAGAGAATAATAAGATTATATGCAAGAAAAGAAATGAAAAAAGAGAAATGAGAAACAACGTAAAGTATGAAAATTGATGATCGAAAGGAACCATAAAAAAAAAAAAAAAAAAACAAAGCAACGCAAAGAGAGACACACAGAAAAAAGGGAAAAAACTTCATAGCATGTAGCAATTATCCTGTAGGCAGGAAATTTTACATTCATATTATGATAAAAAAAATAAAAACAATCAAAAAAAAATAGTTTGCTCCAATGCAAAGGTGTGTTAGAAAAATCCACTTCGGTTGGATGGTATTACATAACTATCTTTAAATTCTTTGATTAATACTTCTAATCATAATTAATGTAACACATTGACAGGATCAAAACATCGGTGTCGTCGGCACTGGTTTGTGTGCTCGCACATCAGGGAAAGACCCCGAAATTCAACACAGATCAATTTATTTATTTGAAAATTGATTTCATTCACAGAATGTTTTAAATAATTATAATTAAATTACATTTATATTTGTCTCGGTCCTAAGTTCCTAGGTTACGCAGGGGTTAGCTCTGACTTTGGCAGATTTGTTGCAGGATGGGATTTTGCCAGAACGCAGAGGACGCCCCTTGAGTACTACCGATATTGATACATGACAAACAAACGAACGAACGAACAGAACAAACAAAAGCAGATCCACCACCAACAAAACCCATATGTCTGTCACATAGTGTCTTTAGTGGAGTGTTAGTGACACGGACTATAGTGCATCCACCTTCTGAGCACGTCAGAGTTGGAGGTATGGGTCCCCACATCCTCCACGATTTCAATCTTCGAGGAGAAGGGGGAACAAAAAGTACCACGTCAAAATTTCTCGCTGTTAAAGGACATATTAGCAGAAAACTAGTACGAGTGATTAATTACTAGATTCCTGATCATAATGAGAGCAGGGCATTAAGGGGAGGAGAGTTTCAGACAGAATTTGAAAACTCTTTTTCCTCTTAACAAGGTCAAGGCGCAAAGATACCATAATATCGAAGCCATCTCTCTCTCTCTCTCTCCTCTCTCTCTCCCCCCCTCTCTCTCCCTCTTCCCCCCTCTCTCTCTCGCCCTCTCCCTCTCTGTCTCTCTCTCCCTCTCTCTCCCCCCCTCTCTCCGTGTCTCTCTGTATCCCTCTCTCTCTCCCCCTCCCTCTTCCTCTCTCTCTCTCTCTGTGACTCTCCCTCTCCCTTTCTCTCTCTCTCCCCCTCTCTTTCCCCCTCTCCCTCTCTGTCTCCCCCTCTACCTCTTTCTGTCTGTCTCTCCCTCTTTGTCTCCCTCTCCCTCTTTCTGTCTCTCTGTCCCTCTCTCTGTGTTTCTCTCTCTCTCTCCCTCTCTGTCTCTCTCTTTCCCCCCCTCTCTCTCTCTCCCTCTCTGTTTCTCTCTCTCCCTCTGTTTCTCTCTCTCCCTCTCTGTCTCTCTCTTTCCCTCTCTCTCTCTCTTCTCTCCCTCTCTCTTCTCTCTCTTCCTCCCTCTCTCTCTAACCACTAAGCCACTGAGGCCGGAGCTGAATGAAGGTATAACTGGTGAACGATGAGAAAAACAATACTGGCTGTGAAGGAGAGGGGAGGGGGTGGGGTCCGTCCTTTGAAGCCGACACGGCCTGACACATCAATAGCGCAGCCTTCTCTCTGTCTGTCTATTTGTCTCTCTGTCTGTCTCCTCTCTCTCTCCTCTCTCTCTCTCTCTGTCTCTGTGTCTCTGCTCTCTCTCTCTCTCCCTCTCTCCCCACTATGTCTGTCTGTCTCTACCCTCTCTCTCTCCTCACTCTGTCTGTAATCTCTCTCTCTCTCTCTCTCTCTCTCTCTCTCTCTCTCTCTCTCCTCTCTCTGTCTCTTCTCTCTCACTCTGTCTCTTTGTCTCTGTCTGTCTGTCTCCTCTCTGTGTGTCTGTTTGTCTCCTTTCTCTCTCCCTGTCTGTCTGTCTCTTTGTCTCTGTCTGTCTCTTCTCTCTCTGTGTCTCTTTGTCTTTGTCTGTCTCCTCTCTCTGTGGGTCTCTTTGTCTCTGTCTGTCTGTCTCCTCTCTCTCTCTCTTTCTCTGTTTGTCTGTCTGTCTCTTTGTCTGTCTGTTTTTCTCCTCTCTCTCTCTCTCCCTCTCTCTGTCTGTTGTCTATCTGTCTCCTCTCTGTCTCTCCTCGCCGTGTGTTTGTCTGTCTGTCTCTTTGTCTCTGTCTGTCTGTCTGTCTGTCTGTCTCTTTCCCCCATACATTCCGCCATGTGAAGGCCACAGCGGGGTCCCCCTCCCGGCCTCTTAGTGACGGTGTGCCATTGCAGACAGGGCGCGGAACTGTAGAATTGGCAATCAGAGGATCGCAACCCCTGCCATTAATCACGGGGCTTTAAGGGGACAGCCCGCTGACAAAACGGCTCTCGCCACAGCCCCGGACCCCCCCCTCCCCCACCCACCCACCCCCAAATTGCATATGGCGTTGACACTTGGCGTCCATCATCACGCCCTGCATTTCTTCTCCCTTTTTCTTTTTTTTCTTCTTCTTGTTTGCCTCAACCGGGTAAGGGACTGGAGGAAGGAGGTTGGGTGGGTGGTGGTGGTGGTGGTGGTGGTGTTGGGTAGGGGAGTGGATTTTGGGGGGTCGGGAGGGAGGGGGTGGTGTGGGGGTGGGGGTGGGGGGGGGACTGAGTTTCACAGGCTCGGAAATTTGAGAGAAAGGGATGAATAGATGGATGGAGAGAGGGGAGGGAGAATGGAAATAGGATGGGATGGGGGAGGGTAGGGGTAGAGGAGAGAATGAGAGGGGAGAGAGAGAGAGAGAGAGAGAATCAGTATCAGTAGCTCAAGGAGGCGTCGCTGCGTTCGGACAAATCCATATACGCTACACCACATCTGCCAAGCAGAGAGAGAGAGAGTGAACGAGAGTGAACGATGGTATTCATTTGTCGCGCGCTCGTGTTGGGGGCCGGGTGGGGGGGGGGGGGGGGGGCGGGTTGGGAAGATTCTGTCTTCCTCCTGTCTGTCTGTCTGTCTGTCTGTCTGTGGTACATACGGTAGACATGGTATTGTTGTCGTGAGTGTGCTTTTTTTGCGTTTGACGTTGATGGTGAGAACACGTTTATGGTACTTTGCAAGTTTTCGGCAGGCTGTCAGCATTTGCATATACTAAGTCACTCGTTTGCATAATACAAGGGAATCCCCCGGAATTGCACCAAAATCCTGACGGGCGCACGTGTCATGCAAAGTATGCATACAAAAATAGAAAGGGAGCATGACTTGAACGATGAGAGAAGTTCCAAGGAAGAGGGGTGGTGTGGGGGTGGGGGTGGGGGGTGGTGGTGGAGAGAAAATTGCACTAACAGCAGCTTCTCAGATGACAAGGGGTGGTGGTTGGGGGGTGGGGGTGTGGGGCGGGGGGGAGATAACGTCCCGAATGATAAGAAACTTGAGGACAGAGAGACGAAGGAGGAGGGGGAGGAGAGAGAGAGAGAGAGAGTCAAGACCCTGCCACCTTAACTCTCACCCCCCCCCCCCACCCCCCACGCCCACCTCCCCAACCCACCCCCTTCTCCCCTACCCTCTCGCATCTGTGGTCCTACAGGGAGGAGAAAAACGGAGAGGAGGAGGAGCAGGAGCAGGAGGAGGAGCAGGAAGGAAAATGAAGTTGCATTTGATCATGGCTGATGGCGTGTGGGGCCCAGAGGGGGTAGCATTGATGCCGATTGCCTGGTTCCACAGAGGGCAATTTGGGGCCAGCGAGGGGAAGACTAAATGAGGCGCGGTCCTCTGTGATGTTTTTCATTTTCTCCTTCTTCCTTTAAAAAGAACGAGAAAAAAAAGGAGGAGTGGGTGGGTGGGGGGTGGGGGCGGGGGGGAGGGGGGGGGGGGGGTGGCAGGGGACGATTCAGACTGAAGAAGTGGTAAAAGACTGGTGCATTTGTGATTTGCGCGCGCTTGTTTGTGTGTGTGTCTGTGTGTGCGCGTGCGTGCGTGTGTGTCTGTGTGTGTGTGTGTGTTTTAAATCATACAAAGCAACACTCCCACCACCAACAACAACAGCAACAACAGCACACACACACACACACACACACACACACACAATCTAGAAGACACTCTCTAGAAAAACATATCTCCGACAACGCTGCACATGATTATAATGACAAGCTCATTTTTTCCTCGGATTATATTTTCCTTTGTGTCGGATAATAGTAAAATCAGATTTTATTCCTTAAAACCCCAGAACTCAGAGGAACATTTACATACCTTCTTGAAATATATGATGCCGATTAATATTGACGAATCGAGAAAGATTACTATTAATTCCCTGCTCACGGTTCACGTTAGCTCCACCACCATGATTTGTTTTCTTTCTTTCTAAATTGCGTCCATCTCATAGTCGGTCATGCCACAGGGTTTCGCAATAATACACTCATGTTTTATCGATATACCATACTGTTGCTCTTTGTCCTATCTCCCATGAGCGAACTATCATTGAAACTCTCCTAGGATCTGGAAAAAGTCTGTAACCAGTATTTATGCAATCCTGTTGTCAAAAGGGGGGGGGGAAGATTGAACACGAAACTCCACTGGCGAAGGTATAAAACCAGACTGGAGAAGAGATTTAAGTCATGGCTTGACTCTTTTTTATTCAGCTTGCCTGGCGGGTGCGCATTTGTTTCTGTGAAAAAGTGCAAGAAAATAAGCTGGTGACTTCTGAGCAAAAAAATCATTTTATATTTTTTCCTCTCCGATCTTGAGAGCTATATGTGGAGAGATGTGTTTTTAACTGGCCGCCCCTTGCTGGGAAGGAGAGGAGTGATTCGTGTTGATGCTCATCAGCGGCGAAGACTTGTTAGCGGGGGGGATGGTTTCCATGTATCACTGTCCGTGTCTGTGGGGGGGGGGGGGGGGGGGGGGGGGGGGGGGGGGGGGGGGGGGGGGGGAGAGAGCGCGCAATGCGCTGCAATAAACCCCGGTACTCCCCCCCTCCCCCCACCCACCCCCGACACACACCCCCACCCCCACCATCCTAACTTACCTCCCTTCCTAATGCAACCCACTGGTCTTGAATTCTAGTTCATTTTTTTTTCTTCTTCAAATTATTCACAATCTTATTTGGCTTAAGAAAACATTAAAAGAAAGTGATTTTTTTTTTTTTGGCGATAAATTTTATCGGCTGACCAGTCCTGATTCATCTAACAAGTGGACAGGTTTCAAGGGGGGCATCACAAAGACAAGAGGGTGGCAGGAGTGGGGTCAGATGTTTCTGGTGAACTGGAAGGAGGGGGGGGGGGGGGGAGAGTAAGGAGGAAGGGAGGGTGTGTGGACACTTAATCTGCTCACCACGGAATCGAGGGAAAGCCACAAGCTTTTGTTTCCCGACGGGGCCATAAACCATAACTCCTGCATCGGCCGGAATGGAACAGTGGGGGTGTGTGCAGGGGGTGGTAGGAGGGGGGTGGGGGTCAGAAGGGTCAGCTCGCGACCACGAAACAAGGCGTGAGGGAAGAAGGGTTTATGCAAGAGCAGTGACCCCCATTACGACTCCCAACACGCTCGTCGGGCTTTGGCGGCTGGTGCCTCTTGCAGTGGCTGCCGACAAGTGGACCAGGGAGGGGTGAGGAGGATGAAGGGATTAGCGGTGGACACGCCTGTGTTGCAATAAAGCAGCATTAGCGTGATATCCACTCGTACGCTACCAGCCTGCCCATTGCCAGGGAACTCTTTACCAGCCAGCGTCAGTCTTGGGTAAGTCTTGGCCACAAGCACATGACGGCGGTCAGTGAAGCGCGGTTCACTGGCCATTTGTCACTGCCACTGACCAACGCATGATCGTTGTTTGTAAAGAAATAGCTGGTGGGGTGGGCGTGGGGGGAGTAAAAAAAAAAATGTGAGCAGGTTGAGTGGGATGAAGGAACGCCATACTTCACGGAGACGATCATTAGTCATCACCAAACGTGTTGCTTGGGAGTAGACTTGGCAACGTCCTTCTTTTTACCAGTCTGATGAATGGATTGCTGTGTTGCCCATCCTCTGCTGGCCCTTTGCATTCGTGAGGCGACGTTCTAGCAGGGATGGTGACCATAACTGTTCACTTACTGTCTCCGGCAGTTGGCACCACTAGTTACGTGTTCCAGGACAGATTGACTTGGGTTGGGAAAACGAGTTGGAGTGAGAAATAATCAAACAGCACGCACGCACACACACACGCGCGCGCACACACACACACTCTCTCTCTCTCTCTCTCTCCCCCCCAGGCAATGGGAAGGGAAAACATGGCCTGGCCTAACCGTTTTCTTTTGCCCATCTGCAAGTCGCAGTTATTTCGATGAAAGAGTGCCTAGAAATGAGGCTTCTAGATTTCTACATTCAGAAAAAAAAGTCTGTCTTTTCTTTTTTCGAGACGTGTAGAAGAAGCTGTTTTTAAAATGGCAACCTGTTGCTTGAAAGAGGAAGAGTGCTTCGTGGCGATTCTCATCACCGGTCAGGACGAGTCAGTGGATATGGTTTCAAAGTACCACGGAGGTTGGCTGAAAGAAAGTGCGCAGTTTGTGATACCCCCGACGGGCGCAGTAGCCGAGGGGTTAAAGCGTTGGACTTTCAATCTGAGGGTCCCGGGTTCGAATCACGGTGACGGCGCCTGGTGGGTAAAGGGTGGACATTTTTCCGATCTCCCAGGTCAACATATGTGCAGACCTGCTAGTGCCTGAACCCCCTTCGTGTGTAAACGCATGCAGAAGATCAAATACGCACGTTAAAGATCCTGTAATCCATGTCAGCGTTCGGTGGGTTATGGAAACAAGAACATACCCAGCATGCACACCTCCGAAAGCGGAGTATGGCTGCCTACATGGCGGGGTAAAAACGGTCATACACGTAAAAACCCACTCGTGTACATGCGAGTGAACGTGGGAGTTGCAGCCCACGAACGCAGAAGAAGAAGAAGAAGATACCCCCGTCTCTAACATCCATTCCCCCCACCCCCTTAGTGCAGCCCACTTGACTTTCGTTTCATTATACATTGTGTAAAATTATACTCCCTCTAGTTAGAAAGAAAACAAAATGATATAAGCACAAGAGGAAAAACAAACTTGTTACCGGTTGAATGATGCCACAACCTGAACGATACGAGTCATTACGAGGACACACTGGAATGTGGAGGGGATGGGGAGTGGGGTGGGGGTGGGGGGTCCGGTGGGGGGTGGTGAAGGGGGGCAGGAGCTAATGGACATGAGGCTGTATGGCTTCGGTCCAAATAAGACACTTAAGTCTGCTCGCAACGTAAATGGGGAAATCCGTTGCCTTTGTTTCATGAAGGAAAATCAAATCTCACAACAGCTGAGAGAGAGAGAGAGAACTCAGAATTCAAAACGTTTTATTTATTTATTTATTTATTTTTTTATTTTTATTCAAGGATAAAGATTTTAGGCATAGCTTCTTCTTCCAATCTGTCCTTGACAGAGACAGACAGACAGACACAGACAGAGACAGAGAGAAGATGTCTTCACAGAGAGAGAACTCCGAACTCAAAACGTTTCTTATTCATGGATTAAGATTTTAGGCATAGCCTATTCTTCCAATCTGTCCTTGAGGAGAGAGAGAGAGAGAGAGAAATCGGTCGGTGCTCACTTGGACGACAACACTGGCAACATGCGACTAAACAATCAAGGCCGAAAGGTGGAAAAATCTGTTTATGCAAGAACAACTCCTCCCGTACCGACTGCCATCAGTTTGTCGTCTTGGCGGCAAGGCCAAGGGTGCCGCTGCTGCTACTGGCAGTGACAGCGCCTGGTGGGGGCGGGGGGGAGGGCGTGTGTGTGTGGGAGGGGGGGGGGGGGAGGGGAGGACGGGGAAAGGAGAAGGACTAGGGATTGGGAGGGGTGAAGGTGGTGAAGCAGTGCTGCACTAAAGCAGCATTAGCGCCGACGTCCTCACTCCGCCACCAGACAACTCTTTGACGGTAAATCTGCCAGCCCCTTGGGTAAGTCTCGGCAAACACATGACGGTGGTGACTGAAGTGCAAGCCATTGACCGCTCACACCGCTAACCAATCCACGTTCCGTATTGGCGGAGGAGGATGAGAGAGAGAGAGAGAAGGGGGGGGGGGGGGGGTTGAAAGGATGGATGAGTGAGAGAGGAACGGGGGGTGGTGGTAACCTTAGAGACGTTCATCAGAGGTTACTAAAAGCGGAGAATAATCTTGGTGATATAGACATTAAATCTATATTAAATGGGTCACCTGTTTCCCACCTTTTGTTGGCCTGTCTGACGGGCGCAATAGCTGAGTGATTAAAGCGTTGGACTGAGGGTCCCGGGTTCGAATCTCGGTGACGGCACCTGGTGGGTAAAGGGTGGAGATTTTTTCCGATCTCCCAGGTCAACATAAATATGTGCAGACATGCTTAGTGCCTGAACCCCCTTCGTGTGTATACGCAAGTGGAAGATCAAACACGCACGTTAAAGATACTGTGATCCATGTCAGCGTTCGGTGGGTTGTGGAAACAAGAACATACCCAGCATGCACACCCCCAAAATTGGAGTATGGCTGCCTATATGGCGGGGGTAAAAATGGTCGCCCACGTAAAAGCCCACTCGTGTACATACAAGTGAACGTGGGAGTTGCAGCCCACGAACGCAGAAGAAGATGCCGGCATTTCCAGTCATGAGGCGAAAATGTGTGGGTTGGTTGCCATACCTGTTGACTGAGGGTCATAGGAGTTGCGGGTGTCAGCCGCTGCGTGTTTCAAGGCAGATGGACAGTGGGAGGGAGGGGGGGGGGGGTGGGCTTGAAATGGAGTGGAAGACAACAAGGAATTGGAATTAAGTAAGGGCCAGGCCTCATGTTTGTGGCAGCACAGGAGTGACTCACAGAAAATTGTCGAGGTCAGTCGTGCAGGCATCCAGACTAGCACCATGCCATATGAAGGCTTGTCGGATGAGCTGCCATCAAAATGAAATTTTAGTCTTCTATCTCTGTGTGTGTGTGTTCGGTGTCCATTTAGGGTGTAATGACCGGTCGGGTCAGTTGGTGGTGGTGGTGGTGGTGGAGGTGGTGGTGCTGGGGTGATGAGTGAGATGAGGTGCCGCACGAAAGAACCCTAAAGACCCGGCAGGAGGTGCTGTGCATGTAATCTCGGGGGCAGTCAGTCACTAGAACACATACAGGGTGTGGTTGCGTTCACCCCCCCTTTTGCAGCAAGAGGCTTGCTGTGAGCAGCTTCAGATCTTGAGGCCACAGGGATGACCCAGCACACAGGTGCAGATAGCATCAGCTGCTAATGCCCGTGAACACAGGGATGACACAGCACACAGGTACAGATAGCATCAGCTGCTAATGCCCGTGAACACAGGGATGACACAGCACACAGGTGCAGATAGCATCAGCTGCTAATGCCCGTGAACACAGGGATGACACAGCACACAGGTACAGATAGCATCAGCTGCTAATGCCCATGAACACAGGGATGACACAGCACACAAGTACAGATAACATCAGCTGCTAATGCCCATGAACACAGGGATGACACAGCACACAGGTACAGATAACATCAGCTGCTAATGCCCATGAACACAGGGATGCAGCGTTTCTCGTGGGATAGTGTTGGCTCTATGTCCTTCAGTCACTTACGTCCATAACCCTGTTGTTGAAATCCTTTAATGGGGTAATCGGATACCTCGTTGTTGCTTGACTGATCGGAAAACTTGGACTTTACAGACTCTTGGGAAATCTGTTTAAGTTTAGACTTGGAGGCGTTACAGGCTTCTCGGTAATAATTGATTACAGCTAACGGCAATGTTGAGGTAAATCGGCCATCAGTGGATACGAGTAGAGGAGTGATTCAATGGCTCATAGGCTAGGTTTCTGAAAGTTCCAAGTATGGCGATGGCTGGATCGAAGTTGGGCGTGGGCAGTGACCTGTTTATTTTACTTTCGGGCCGATTGGGCGCTAGGGCGTGGGAGATGAAGTAGGATATCAAGCATGTTATCTGTATGCTTTGAAACTGATTCAGGAGATCTTTTGAGACGTGTGCATCATCCGTACGTGTTTATCTCCATCATTGTTGAAGTGGTCATGTGCAAAGGATTGAACGCAAATTCTGCGCTTTTAAAGTTGGATTCTGCGTTGATTAGCATTTCTGGTTTACCCCCATCAGACCGTATGATATTTTACCCACCGTCTCCTAAATTCACCCTTCCCCGCCATTGAAATGTAGGTAACATTTACATTAATAAGTCAGTGTCACTTTTGAAAGATGATGTGTGGAAGGGAAAAGCCCAGCTGATGATTGCTGAATCTGTAAATAATGGGACCGCTCTGTTTTTTCCCCTAAACATTTTTTTTTGCAAGCGAGACAAATGTCCTTGGGTTTCCGTGATGTTGATTCATTTCAAGTGGTAATCCTCTGAATTCCAAAAGAGTTAAAATACTCTAAGCTCTAAAGATGATTTGCTCGCAGATTCAAGTAATTTTATTTATATCTATTTTCACTTTCTTTTCTCAAAGGCCCGCAACGAGGAGTGGTTTGGAAGGCCGGCAGTCCATTGGTGCTGGATATGGAAGTGGCTTGGTTGATGTGTGCAGGATGCATGCACAATAGGAATTGTGCAATGTAGTTGTCTTTAGATGCATTTATACTGATAATTACTCTGTGATGATAAAGTTATTCTTATCTCATTTTAATGAATGTGCAATATAATACATACAATGTTAGCCATGGTGTATTTCAGTTTGTTTACAACAATGATTAATTACATTTTAACCAAGTGATGAAATGGAATAGTTTTCATGATAATGTCTTATGTGTTATTGATTCTTTTTGATTAAGTCTTGCTTATACGAGGGTCATTCAATAAATAAGGTGAATTTTTCGGTATAAGGACTTCTAATACAGATAGAAGCTTACTTTTTCTTTTTTTTTCAACGTAGTCTCCCAGCACTGTCACACACTTTTCCCATCTGTGCACAAGCTTCCGTATTCCCTCAGCGTAAAAATCTTTGGACTGATGTCTCAGCCAGTCGCTCACAACACTTTTGACTTCATCGTCACTTTCAAACTTCGTGCCTCTCGTGAACGCTTTCAAGGGACCAAACAGATGAAAGTCTGAAGGGGCAAGGTCTGGGCTGTAAGGGGGATGAGGGAGCAGTTCCCAGCCCAGCTCGTTGATGGTCTGCACCGTTCGGGCTGCTGTGTGAGGCCTTGCATCTTTGGCACCCACCGGCAGCTGACCTTCGAGTAGCCAAGGTCATCATGGACAATTTTGTGTGCTGTCCCAACAGATAAGCTCAAAGTCCTTGCAATGTCATCCACTGTCACCCTTCTGTCAGACTGAATGAGGTCATTGACTGATTCGATCACCTCAGGAGACCTCACTTCTGTAGGCCTTCCAGGCCTGTCTTCATCCTCAACACTGCTCCGTCCTTCTTTAAACAATTTAGCCCACTTGTAGACATTTTTTCGGCTGAAACATGTGGCACCATACACAGTTGACATTCTCCTATGAATTTCAACTGGTTTGCACCCTTCAGCAACCAAAAACTTGATAACTGACCGCTGTTCAATCCTGGAGCATGCTTCTTGGTCGGCCATCTTTGTTAATCGCCAAAACTCTCAAAGTTTTTTTTAATCTGCAAAACAAATTAAATCCATGTGAAAAAGAAGTAAAAAAAAAAAAAAAAGTAAGCTTCTATCTGTATTAGAAGTCCTTATACCGAAAAATTCACCTTATTTATTGAATGAACCTCGTATTTTTGTGTGTTGAGTGATTGTCTACGTTTGTTTTGCCGCACCTGATGTAATTTCTCTTAATGAGATAATCAAGTCATTCTTATCTTATCTTGATCCAGGGAGCGGTATAGTCATGGGGAGGGGGCGGTGGGGCGGGCGGCACAATGTCAGTCTGGGCTCGTACATTGGAAACCAGAAAGAATAAGGACACTTGGAATGAAATGGAATATGCTAGGGGTTGATTTTATCCCCAGGCTTTGAAAACCGTCGGGCTTCTTTTCTGACCCAGAATAATGGAAAATCTTTTCCATCATCATCACGACCATCAGTTATAAAGAAATAATGATAAAAATAAACAAAACCGAATTAGCAACAGGATTAAACGTTGGCGCGGTTATTGGTACCGTGAAAAGGGTGCGCAGGCTCGCGCCAATACTCTTCAAATGTCAGCCTTTCTTCGCAGGAACATCCCTCCCACCCCCACCCCCCCGTTGAGGATCAGCTATGCAAATGTGGCCAAATGTCAAAACTGTCCGCAGTGTTTGCATTGCCCTCTAAGAGGCGTTCATTGGTGAATTCAACGATCTGTCATCTCTGATGTGGAAGATGCTCTGTGTTCAGTGATTCCCAGCTGCAAACACACACACACACACGCACGCATACATACACACACACATACACACACACACACACGCACACACACACGCACACACACACACACACACACACACACACACACACACACACCACAACCCCCACACTTTGGTTATTAAAATATTTCATTTTGGAAGTTGTGAGTAGTAGTAGTAGTAGTAGTGGTACTGTGTTTAGAGATAGCAAACAATCTTAAACTATTTTGGCTTACTGAGAATATACTTCAAGATCCTGACTACATGAAAAACAATTAGAACATGGCTTGGGGGATAAGAACAAAAGCTGGGCTTGACTTCTTTCACCCGGTTGTGGGTCCCAGTTTATTATCTCTTTGTTTGGAAACGAGAGGAACGAGGTACAATTCATGTGGACACTCGTCAGCGATTAAGGCCTGTAAGTGGGGGATGGTTTTAATACATCACTATAATACGCAATTTTCGGCAATACCTCCCATTTCTGACTTCCTTCACCTACTTAATGGCACCCACTGACATTCTTGAAATTTATTTCATTTAAATTTGTAAAAAAAAAAATAAAAAAAGGAGAAAAAAAGAAAAGAAAAAGAAAATAAATAAAATGAGAGTGAAGATAGTGCTACAGACTTACCGGCATTGACCCATCTCATCTCATCTCATTATAGGTTACAGGCATCACGAGGTTTAAAAAGTCTGGGTGGATGGGAAAGAGAGAGAGGGGCCTAAGGGAGTTGCACGGGGGTTGGGGGAGGGAGAGAGGGGTGGAGCGTAACAAGGACACCACGACTGCTCGCCACCGGAATCGAGGAAAGCCGTCGTCTTTGTTTCCGAAGAGCAAATCCCACACCATCCTGAAAGAAGAAAGAGGGTGGGTGTGGAGAGGAAAGGTGGGGGGAAGAGGGGGTGGACGCGTAGAGGGAGGCAGAAGAATTCAACAGCCTGTGATGAAGAAAGAAAGACAGAAAGGAAAAACAAACAAACAAAAACATTAAACGGTTTGTACAAGAGCAACAACTTTCATTGAGGACCCTCCCACAGGCTTCTCGATGTTGTTTTACAAGGAAATAAGCAATATACTAGAAAGAGACTTTTATAGGTGCTTGAATTCAAGTCTAAAACCTCGTCAGTTGACTCTCTCAGACTTTGGTCCGATTCGCAGACCAATTCTGAGCTTAGCTCTCAGACTATTATCAAATTCATTACGGACCAAGTATTGTTCTAATGTCAAGTGTATATGCTTTAATAACCTGACAATTGAGCATATAATTTTTCACTGTAGCTTGATGAAGCCTTTTGTACACGAAAGTGTGTCTTCACAAGTGACTGAGAACGTTGATGTTTTTGACTTTTTGCATTCATTATCAGTTGTTTCGCTTGTCAGTTTAACGACTTCTCTTTTACGAAGTCCTTTAAGTAATTTCCTGTAACTGTATTTAGAGGGTTTTTTTTTGTTTGTTTGTTTGTTTTGTTTTTCTTTCAAATTTCACCCACATTTTTACCCTCATTTGCCCAGTTTCCCCAAACCCTCCATTCATCCACATCTCCCACCCCTTCTAACCGATAATACTCAGATGTATTCATAAATACTTTTACAAAATGTCTTCAATCACCGATATGTGTGACGGGACATTAAACGAAAATTCCTTCCTTCGATGTTGTGGCAGGGATAGTGCTGCTGCTGCCGCTGCTGCTGTTCAGTGACAGGTCATGTGGTGGGAAGAGGGTTCGGCATCGTGGTGGTGGTGAGTGGGTGGGTGCGGGGGGCAGGGGGAGGGGGGGAGGAAGGGGTGGTGGTGGCTGTAATAAACCAGCGTTAGCGTCACGACTACCAGCCTGCTCATTGCCGATAAACTGCCAGCCCCCCTTGGCAAAGTCTCGGCAAACACACACTTCATGGAGGATGGTGATCGAAGTGCAAAGTCAGTCAGTGACCGATCCTCCATTGACCAATCCACGATCCGTATTGGTGACGTAGAGGGGGGGGGGCGAGGGGTGGAAAGGGAGGGAATGGGAGGGATGGAGGAATGTCATATATCGGGAACTCAACCGTGACCGGGGCCGACACAACCTGCCGTCGGTGTACTCCTCACTCGTCAAGTCGCATTGTCGTGAGTTCGCTGACGGCGATGCGTACAGTTGCTAGTTCTCTACCCAGCAGCTGAGCTGAAGAAGCCGACCGGATCGCCGACGAAAGCTACGCGAGTGAGTAGCCTTCTTTGACGGAGAGATCGGTTTAACTTGGTAGTCATTATGTTTATGAGATGTAGCTGAAAGCGAGGAATGAGAGAGGCGACATAACTGTCAGTTCGTTCCACTTCTAGCATGTCTCCCGGTATCTAATAACATCGTTTGTTCCCCTCCCCTCTCTTCCCCTGCCCCCATACTAATCTTTCCATTTATGAGGCGGTAATGTGGCGGGGTTGATTACCATAACTGTTGACTGGGAGGTCCCCGGCAGTTGACATTGCTTGTTCCAAGGCAGATTGACAGGGGCTAGGACAGGGACGGGTCGGGGTGGGGGGTTGGGGGGGGGTGAGCTTGAAGTGGGGGAGAAGACAAAAAAGGGGTTTGATAGGGAGGGTGGAGGGGAGTCACAGTTGTGACATCACAGGGGTGACTCACAGACAATTACAGAACTCAATTACGGAGACATCAAGACCGGCGCCATGCCGTCTGAAGGACTGTCGAGCAGGCTACCATTCACCCTTCTATCACTCTGGTGTGCACGTGCTTGCGTGGAGGTTGTGTGTGTGTGTGTGTGTGTGTGTGTGTGTGTGTGTGTGTGTGTGTGCGAGTCAGAAACCCAGATAATTTGGATCAGAAGGGAAGACGTGGCCCCGTGTCTGGCAGTTGTAGACAGTGAGTGATTAGGGAAGTGGGTGTTTGGGGGTCTAAAGATGGAGGAAAAGTGTCACACGAAAACCCCCCCACAAAAACCAATCAGGACCACAGCATTCTACAACAAGAGGTATGGCGCGTGCTCATCACGATGTCGATTAATATTAAATGGAGCACAAGCAGGGTGTGACTGCTTTCGTTCCCTTCTGCTGCAAGGACTGTCCTTCGGGTTGACTGAGATGTGGAAACCACTGGGATGAAACATGCTGGTAATAATAATGATAATAATAATAATGGTATTTATATAGCGCTGAATCTTGTGCAGAGACAATCAAAGGGCTTACGCACCAGTCATTCACACGCATGCTTAACTCTAAAACTGGAGAAACTAAAGACAAGGAAGAGGCAGGGAAGGGAGGCTATTTTGGGAAGAGGTGGGTTTTAAGGCCAGATTTGAAAGAGCTGAGTGCGGAGACTTGACGAAGCGAAAGAGGAAGTTCATTCCTACTGCAAGGTCCAGAGTCCGAGAAAGAACGGCGGCCAACACTCGAGTGTTTGAATCTGGGTATTCGTAAACAGAGTGGATCCGAAGCCAATCGTAGTGAGCGAGATGGAGTGCAGAGGTGAAGGCAGCCACAGAGATAGGAAGGGGCAGATTTGTGAATACATTTATAACATAGAGTGCTGATCTTGTACTTTATTCTGTGTGAGACAGGGAGCCAGTACATAGAGCATCGGCTATGAACAACTGTAACAACCAGTTCTCGTGGTATTGTGTGTGTGTGTGTGTGTGTGTGAGTGGTGGAGTTGCGTTTATGCATGCATTCATTTCTGTATATGTTTCGATAGTTTCACATGGTCAGAAATCTCAGTTCAGTTCAGTTATTCAAGGAGGCGTCACTTGAGTTCGGACAAATCCATATACGTTACACTACATCTGCTAAGCAGATGCCTGACCAGCGGGGTTACCCAACATACCCAGAATAAATGATGCACATTGGTTTAATGCATGTACATTTGCCATGCCCTGACCATTCACACAAAATACGACCAGGGTAGGAAAAAAGACAAAGCATTGCTTGACGTTTGTCGCATTAGTTCCTGTAAAAAAAGAAAGAAAAAGAAAAAAAGAAGAAGCGAGAATATGAGCTAGTCAACATTTGAACATATCATTTTCTGTTTTGGGGGTGACTGACAAGGAGATGAGCGATTCGTGTTGATGTTCATCAGCGGTGAAGAAGTGTTCGTGGAGATGGTATAACAGACCCAGTCTGTGGGGAAAGTGCGCTTTCTCTGTGATGGCCTTTCAACAGTACCTCCCCACCCCACCACTTCCAGTGCAATCCACAAATGCTCTTGACTTTTTTTTTTATTCATCGTATTTATTCTGTAATCATACGGATAAGATTTTGTTATCAGTTTTGGAAAATGTACGATTTTTGCTTGTTTAAGAGTATTTTGGTAAAAACGTTGTTTTCACCAAGACGAAGTTGTATAGGTAGGTTAAGAGTTTCTTCGATCGCCGGTGCCGGCAGTTTGTGATCGAGGTAGGTTGTGTATGCCAGCTACGATACTGGGACTTCTCACAATGGCAAAGGGAAAAGTACCGCCTTTCTTTCCTCAAGAGTACAACAAATCTGACATCAGCCTGAACAGAAAAGGGGTGGATCAAGAGGGGATGGGGGGCAAGGGGATGGGGAGGGGGAGGTGGGTGGCAAGGGGATGGGAGGCATGGGGGATAGGGAAAGGGGGCAAGAGGATGGAGGGGCACGGGGACAAGGGGATGGGGGGACAAGGGGATGGAGGGGCAAGGGGGATGGGGGGCAAGGGGAAGGGAGGGGAAGGTGGGGGGCAAGAGGATGGGGGGCATGGGGGATAGAGAAAGGGGGCAAGAGGATGGAGGGGCACGGGGACAAGGGGATGGAGGGGCAAGGGGGATGGGGGGGGCAAGGGGAAGGGAGGGCAAGGTGGGGGGCATGTGGGATAGAGAAAGGGGGCAAGGGGATGGAGGGGCAAGGGGATGGAGGGGCAAGGGGGATGGGGGGGCAAGGGGATGGAGGGGCATGGGGACAAGGGGATGGAGGGGCAAGGGGGATAGGGAAAGGGGGCAAAAGGATGGGGGGCAAGGCGGATAGGGAAAGGGGGCAAGGGGATGGGGGGCAAGGCGGATAGGGAAAGGGGGCAAGGGGATGGAGGGGGGGGTCGGGGGCAAGGGGATGGGGGGCAGGGGGATGGGGGGCAAGGGGGATAGGGAAAGGGGGCAAGGGGATGGGGGGCAAGGGAATGGGGGGGAAGGGGTGCGACGAAGAAACAAGGTGGAGGAAAATCACAAAAACCGCTTAATGTAGAAGCAACAGCTCCCATTATGACTCGCACGCAATTTTCAGCTTGGCGACAAGGCTGCGGCTGCTTGGAGTGACAGCAACGACAAGTCGCGGGGGAGTGTGTGTGTGTGTGTGTGGGGGGGGAGGGGGGGGGGAGATGGGCGCGGAGTAGAAGGAGGGATGACGCCGTGCTGCTAAAATAGAGGAGCATTAACGTGATGTCCTCCCCCTGCCAGCAGCCTGCTCGTTGCCCGGAAGAACCTTTGCCAGCCCCTTGGACAAGTCTCGGCAAACCCACATGAGGCAAGTCCCATGACCGGTTCCCCACAGGATCCGTGACTGCCAGGACATTGGAGGTTTAAGGAGAGAAGGGCACGGACGGGGACGGTTACCAGACGCAGCTACAAGCGTGTCGGAAACCGTGATCTTTGGCGACACAGCCCTCTCTTTTTACGCCCTTGCTAATTATCCCCCGTGTGTCATCAGCTCACCCCGTTTCCCGCCCGTCACTGGCCTCTTCCATTCATGAGGCGGTGATGTGGCGGGGTTGGTTACCATAACTGTTTGCTGAGGATCTCTGGCAGCAGGCACACTGCTCACTGCTTGTTCCAAGACCGAGTGTCAGTGTGTGTGTGTGTGTGTGTGATTGTGTGTGTGTGATTGTGTGTGTGTGTGTGAAGTGGAGACGAAGACAATGAGTGTGATGGGGCTTGGGGCAGCACATGTGTGACGTGTTTCATCGCTTTGTTGTGTATGCACGTGTGCGAGCGTGGATATGAGTATAGAATAGAATAGGTTAGAATATGTCTTTATTACCAAGTGTACCGGAGTCACAAGGAATATTGGGGGGGGGGGGGGGGATAGTACATAACAAGGAACCAACATATATCGAATATCATACACAAACACAGATACAGTAGAAATTAGGATACATACAGGTGCATTATAGTGAATTGTGAGTGAGATCTCAGCACACTGGACTCACCTACCTGTTCCCTAACACGAAGCAGTGTGTCACGATCATATTGTAGGATCGCAGCTGTTTCCCATAACACACATAAACAGAAATAAACACAAAATAAACAGGACAGCTGTCCCCGTGTTGTCATTGGTCGGCGCCTTCTTGAATAAACATAGACAAACGTGTGTGTGTGTGTGCGTGTGTGTGCGTGGACACAAAAATCGACATTGGAGGCAGGGAAAAGGTGGTTCCCCGCTTTTTCGTGTCAGCTAAAGCAAGAAGACAGTAAGTATGAAGCTTTTTTTTTCCGGGGGGGTGGGGGGGGGGGGGGGGGGCATTAGGTTAAAGAGTGAGGTCAGGAGTCACATCATAGAACCCAACCAGGAGGACCTGGGAGGTGTTGCGCGTGCTCACTGCCAAGGGAGTTAATTCGTGAAGCACGTGCAGGGATTCATTGACGTACGTCTCCTGCCGCAGCAGGAAACCCACTGTTGGCCGATCCAGATCTGCAGGCCACTGAGACCGACACAGGACGTTGATAGAGACAGGATGAAGTTGTCAATGCACCTGATGCAGGGCCAGGTTTGCTGTAGCTCATGATTTATTTACAGTCCTCAATGGGGGTATCGGACATGTCATTGCTGGTTTTCACGATTCGAAAACCTGGGCTGCTCGACTCTTTGAACCTACTAATGATTTCAATGTGGGCATGTATCTGTATACAGCATGGTTGTGAATCTTCTGTCTGCAGCTCGCATTGTTTATTCATTGTTTTTTTTTTCATTTTAAATAATTTATGTTGTTTTTGAAAAAAAGCAACATAGATAAAAGTGTGTTGTAGCGTTAGAAATCCCCCCCCCCTTTTTTTTTTTGGTGACATGTAGTTGTTGTTTATGAATGACTACCCATTGCAAGAGAGGGCTCTAAAAGGAGAGGTTCATTTTAACGCTTGTAAGCCGAGAAATATTTGTTTGTGGCGATGGTTTTGATGTGCCCCTGTTGTCGTCTGAGGGGAAACGTGCACAGTTTGTGACACCCTCCTCCCCAACCAGCTAAGTGAAGCCACCTAACGAATCTGGCTTTTATTTAAATTTGAATAGTTTATGATTTTATTTAGTTGTTTTTTTGTTTTTTTTAAAGGAGAAAGTTCATAAAGGGTGATGTCCGTAATGGCCTTGACTCGCCCACGTTTCGATGGAGTTTCATGGCCTTGAGGGAGGGAGGGAGAGTGCGCGAGCGTGGCACAGCCAGGGACACTAAGACAGCTCATCACGGAATCTGGGAAAGCTGACGCCTTTGTTTCCCAAGGGAAGAACAAATCCCACGTCAGCCTGAAGAGGAAGGGGTGGGGGGGGGGGGGGGGGGAGAGAGAGGGAGAGGGGACAGACCGACAAATCCAACAGCGTGGATGAAGACACAGAAGGGGGGAGTGGGAGAGAGAGAGAGAGAGAGGTTTATGCAAGAGCAACAACTCTCATTACGACTCCCACGTGCTTGTCGGCTTTAGAAGCAAGGATGTTGCAGCAGCGGTAGCAGCGACAGGTCGTTGGGGCGTGGGGGGTGGGGTGAAGGGGTGTAAGGGGTAGAGAGGTGGGTGGGTGACAAAGGAGGAGGGTGGTGACAGTGCTGTAATAAAGCAGCATTAGCGTGGCGTCCACTCCCCACCGCCACCCCTGCTGATTGCCGATAAACCTGCCACCCGCCTGGGATAAGTCTCGGCAAACACAGGGCGTGTGTGACTGGAGGACAAGTCACTGACCATTCCCAACTGCTCAATCCACGATCTGTATTGGTGGATAAAGGGGGCAGAGGGGAGGGAAGGGGGGGTAGGTGTTAGGTGGAGGGGAAGGGTGTTGGGAAGAAAAAGGGGGGAAGGATAGGGATGGAGGAAGGACATACATCAAGGAGACGTTGATCAGATGTAACTAAAAGAGAGGCTGGGAGAGTAATGTTGGCGACATATCCTTCTCCGTCTTCACACCCTTTCTGTTCATCCCTCTTATCTAATTAGATCGCCCGTTTCCCGTCCTCTGCTCGCACCCCTCCATTCACGAGGGCGGCACTGCAGCGGGATTGATTACTGTAACTGTTGAATGAGGGGGCCCCAGCAGTTGGCGCCACTCGCTGCTCGTTTCACGGAGGATTGACAGGGGCTGGGATGGGGTGGGGGTGGGTAGGGACTTGAAGTGGGGGAGAAGACAAAAAGGGGTTTGATGGGGGTTGGGGGGGCAGGGGGTCATGGTTGTGGTAGCACCGGGGGTGACTCACAGACAATTACAGAACTCAATTACTGAGACTTCAGACTGTGGCACCATGCCGTCTGAAGGACTGTCGTGCGAACTATACCGTTCACCCTTGTATCACACTGTGTGTGTGTGTGCGTGCGTGTGTGTGTGTGTGTGTGTGTGTGTGTGTGTGTTATGAACATGGAAAATCTGGGTCTAAGACAGGGAAAGTGTGGTCTGTTGTTTTGGGTGTCGACATAGGAAGTTCAAAACGACGGGTGGGTGGGTGTTCCTGTTCAAGGTTTTTGCACTGCAGGGGACGAGATGGTGACGGAGATGAGATGTCACATGAAACAAATCCAGTCCAGTGGACCCGATGAACCGGTGGGAGGTGCTGCCCCGCGCTCACTGTGCAGAGAGTTAATTCGTGGAGCACGTGCGGTATCTTGTGTTCATTTCCTGTTGCAGCAGGGAGCTTGCTGCCGGCTGGTTAGGATTCTGGAGGCCCGTGAGATGAGGCAGCATGCTGGTTACTACGGATAGTGTCAGCTGGTAGTACCGGTGAACAACTGGGACACGGCGTTTTCTGGTGGTGCAGGGTGCGGACTTCTGGTGCAGCCTTTGTCCACCTCCTGTCTGTCGTTAAAATCGTGTGATCAGACTGATTATAAAATCTGAGCTTACTGATTGTTGGGATCTAGTTAGGTTTCAGATATGGAACTTGTACTGGCCTCATGATGAAGCTCCTTTTTTGTTATGATTTCTGCGAGACATGGATATTATGTTTCGGATATGACACTAAAGGACATCGTCGGATTATACTTTTTTTTTTACAGTCGATCATGTGTAGTATTGACAGGTTTGAGGCGAAATAAGTGTTTCCTTTTTGAACTGATTTTAAAGACATGTGGAGTCGATTAAAAGCACTGAGATTTGACAGCCACGGTAGGAGTTTAAGATTGATGGACCATTTTAAAAAAAAATCCGTATTACTAAAAAGATGTTCCATGAGGAGGTTGGACCCTCCAGAAAGTTGTTCAGAAAGTTTGCCATCAATTCCCAACCATGGATATGTTTACACTGTTGACGTCCAAAATTGGAGGTGGAACAAGTGTGCACAGAAGCAATGTGGCGTTTCAGCACTGATCATACTATAATGTTTCGATTATCATTGGTTCATTGTACATTTGGTTGGCATTCTAAAACTGGTTTCTTGTCAAATAATGTTGTGAGTTTTACTCTCAAACCTCGCGCGTGCCCGTCATCTGACTTCCCAATGAATGTGCAGAGATGGCGTGATGTGTTCTTCAAAATTAGTATGGCAACACTTCGATGCCTGAAATGTTTGCATTGTGCGCCAGGATGCGTTTACATCGCAGTCGAGTTGAGTGATGAGTGTAGACGCTCTGCACCTAATGCCAACAGTTCCCAGACATGTGTCAGTTTGATGAAGAGGGTGTTTTCGAAGAAATACAGCTTTCTGATCTCAGATTATGTCATCCACGCGAAACATCAAGCCATCTGAATTGAGCTCGCTTTTACGACGGGTGAAGGAGTCTGCTTTTCCCGTCAGATACCACGCTGATGCCTAACTTTTGTTATCTTTATTGGAGAAGATAATTATGCTCATTCAAAGATGTTGGTGCGTCCGAAAGGTTTTGGCAGATTCTTCAAGAAAGTTGATCAGACATTTGCCAACACCTTCCAAGCATGGACTTGTTCAGACATTTGCCAATACCTTCAAAACATGGGCATGTTTATTTTGATTATATTTTTAAAACGGAGGCGGAATGTGTCTACAGAGAAGATAACTGGCATTCCAGATGCATTCACACGAAGCTGCTTTCCGATTTTTGTTGTTTCAGTGGATAATTCGTTGGATTCGCACTCACGTGTGCAAACAAGTACGATCACACACCCACACATTACACAAATACGCGCGCGCACACACACACGCACATTCGCGCACAGAGAGAGAGGAATGAACAGAGATAGAGGGAAAAGGGAGAGGGACAGACAGGCAGACAGAGAGAGAGAGAGTGAGACCCGGAAGTACTGTCGTTCCTTCCACAGATTTTATTTAAAGATCAACGTTCAACAGACAACATCCACAAGGGTCACAGTGAAGTGATTGGCATCACACCATTCCCCCTCCCGTCTGATTGTCGGACAGATCACTCCGGACACAACCACAACCACAGTGGACAACATACAGGCCTCGGGGGATACACATGTACGCAGTGCCTAGCTGTGCCAGATCTGAAGTCATCGCTGATTGGTCAAGTCAAGTGTGGAAACAGCCTGAAGCAATCCCAAAATGCTGTGACTGTTTTGAGCTGTTTCGAAAACTTAAAATCAACCAGGAATACTTCAATTCTGTGACAACTTTTTTTTTCTGCGTACGCTTTTCTTCTTCTTTGTTTTTCTTCTTATGATTAAGAAATGCATCTCTGGCAAACACAAATTTGGAGGCAAAGGTTTGTGTAACGATCAACATAAAAGATGGCACGAGACACGTCGCTTTGAGAGTATATATAAAAGCCCACACAACAGATCTGTCACCTTTCTGGTCGCTTATAGTTCTAAGCTAATGAAACAGTGTGCATCGCGTGAGAATTTCAGTGACATAAATGAACCTTGTTGACATGAATCATCCTGCCCTCTGAAGGATGGAAAACAAGCAGACACTTCACGAACAGGGGAAAAAAAAAGAAGAAGAAGAAGAAGAAACCCGGTTTATGTAGAATCAAAAACCACTTATAACTGGTTTAACCGCATATGGCATCTGAATGAATAAATATCCCTCTTCATCAACGAACATCATAAGAAAATTCAGCATGTGATACATAGTTTCGATATGACCTTTTTATGAATAGCAAGCTTATTGAGAGAACATAAAGAGCACTGGGGGAAAGAAAAAAACAGCAAAAAACAAAACAAAAAACAAAAAAATCCCGATGAAACTGAATTGCCCGTGTTTCTCACTAAAAGAAATAATTATGTTTTTTTTTTTTTTAATCTTAAAACGCGAATCGCTCGCAAAATGCTGGACTCGACTGAAGCGGGGCGATACGGAGGAGAGTGAGACTAAGCTTTGCCGATGGAAAAGGAATTTCAGCAGCGATTGTCAAGATTTTTGAAGAAAAAAAAAGGCTATGGCCATCTATTCCATTGCCATGCCCACTTTTCCTGAGAACTGTCCCAGCCTGTCAACGATGTCGGTCAGTAGGTCAGGGGACACTCCTCCTCCCCACAGTGTGCACGTGCTCCCTTCAGTGCAGCGAGATGGTGACACCAGAAACTACAGTGAATGAACCAGCGTCCTCGCTATCAAAAGTGTGTTTTCGCTTTGGCAAATGAATTATTGGTGGGATTCGCTCCATATCATGGCGGTATTCTTTCTTCGTTTGTGGACTGCAGCTCCCACGTTCACTCGTATGTACACGAGTGGGCTTGAGTGGGCTTTTATGTGCATGCCCGCCACGTAGGCAGCCATACTCCGTTTTCGGGGTTGTTTCCATAACCAACCGAGCGCTAGCATCCCTCGTTTTGGAAGAACGATGACGAAGTCACAACTGGAGTACTCAGCAATGCTTTTTGCCGGTGTTGCAAATTTGGGGCGCAGACATGTGTATATTAGCGTTTAAAAAAACAACACAAAACAAAACTAATACGGGGGTGGTACATATGACAGTTTCCCCGGAGGTAGAAAAAAAAAAGTGTTGGTGTCGCCTGGCAAAAAAGCGACGGTTGGGGGGGGGGCGGGGGGGGGGGGGGGGGGCAACGAGAGATGATGTCCAAAGTTACGGTTTCCACAGGCTACACTGCTGTGCTGCTGTGTGTGATGACTTCAGCGTGTGGACCAAAATGTCATGTCTAAATAGCTTGGCTGACTTTAATTTAAAGGCTGTGCCGGCGCGGATACACGTGTTGACAGTAACTGTGAAGGAAAATAAGATCAAAATGCGCACATAATACATAAACAGGACAAACTAAAACAAAAACAAAAAACAAATTACGCGTTACATTAGAAGTAGATTACATAAACAGAACAAACTATAAAAAAACAAACAACAACAAACAATTACAAGTAAGAGCTGGTCGATGATTTTACCACGGAACAGTTTAATGTCTCTATTTTACAGCACCAACATAAACATATTTGTACTGTTTGCCACGTCCATTCAGGATTACACGCACTGTTACAAACGCATGTGTAAAATAATAAATGTGGGAGAGGGGGAGGAGGTGTGGGTGGGGTGGGGGGTGTCGAGGGGGGGGGGGACAAGTCCACAGCACGTACGGCATGTGCAAACATAAAAATTACCGATAAATGTTCGGCGAATTTACGCGTACAAAGGTAGACTTCCATTTACCGAAAATCGTGTGCAAAACATACCGTCACAAATATCATTTTTGTACTAAACTATGCACACAAACGTAAGACACTCTTCCGAAAAGAAAATTAATACATGTTGCAAGTTTGGGATGGTTTGTAATAATGTTGGTCCCCCCCCCCCCCCCCCTTTATACTTTAATCTTTTTGAAACATGTATTTCGTCTTGACTTTGGCCATGGTAAAACAAACAAAACAAAACAAAACAAAAAAAACACACACCCAAAAACGAATGGAAAAAAAGGAGAGAAAACACAGCAACCCACAAAACAACAGAAGAGTCAACAGCAGTTGGTAACTTTCGACCCGCGCCAACTTGAAATGATTATGATGTCGGGACTGGAGTGGACCGGACTGAAGGTGGGATAACTTCTTGACAATTGTGCGGATCTTCTCCTTCAGATGGGATCGTACACAAGACGACAGAATATGGAACCGTTGAAAATGCACTGAAGCTTTGCAAAATTGTTACTGACACAGACTATGTTCGAATCTCGGTTATATGAAACGAGTGGTTTCAAATGCACACGTAAATAATGTTCGCTCATCTAAAACCACCACAGAAAACAACAACAACAAAAAAGGTAACGGGACTGGAGGAGTGAGGGAGGTGGTGAGCTGATAGGAATGGTAAGCATTCATGATTGATGGTCCGAGGTGAAGGAAGCATGAATCGTTTGCGTGAAGTACGTTCTCTATCGATCCGGTATGGTGGAAACATGTTTTATATGTATCGAATCCGTCACTGTACTATCTAACATAAAACTCCCATCCTTGAATTGGTAATACATAAGACCAATCTTTCTTCACAGACACATAGAAAGTAAGAGGGGTCAGAAGAACACAAGCAGATAAAGAGCAGAACCGGGAGAGATACATGCATGCATACATACATACAGGCTGACTTTATGGCATGCATTCAAGCCACACCTTCAGAAAGGGAAGGAACAGAAACAACCAAAGACAAAGAAAAACTTCCACATACTAATACCCTCCCCTCCCACATACACTGTGCTTCTGTCCTTGATTGTCTTTCTGTCTGTCTACCTATGTCTTGAGGGGTTTTTTTTTCGGTTCTTTCCCACTTGGGAAACCCGATTAGAATCATCTGTTGTTTTGTTGTTGTTTTATTTGTTGGTTCCACACGGTGATGGCACAAGATTTGGGCATCTTTGCAGACAATCATTCCTTGACTTGATGTGCAAGGGGGCAGTTTTATGGACGTTAAAATTGTACTGGCGGCATGTCGTTTCTGGCACTTCATGAAGATCGAGAGAAAATGACACAGCAATGACACTTTGTTATCGTTTGTCAGAAAAGGTACAGGGCAAGTGCGACCACGTTAAAAACACAAAACCATGCCGCAGTTACTGAATGCATAACAGAATGGTGTCTTTACAAATCGGACAAAGAAAGGTTATGTAGAGAGGGGGCGGGAGTTCCACTGAAAATGAATGCCTTCATTTCTGATAGTGCACATCCCTTTGTCGCTGACAGTCCGCGGTGCTCGGGACTGATTTACACCGACAAAGAAGTCGGGTAACCTCAGCAGTGAATATAGGGTATAAAAAAGGGATCGACTGCCTGGGCTCTTTCAAAACGGGATGTAAAAATCAAGAGGAAAAAATTATGAACCCACTTGGGAGAGGAGAAGTTGTGTACTTCGACTCGTGGAGTCTTCAAACCAACTGAAGATAGCAGCAGTCACAAGTGCAGTTTTCTGGCTGTTGAATAAAATTCACTTGTCTTGAGAGCAGTTCACTGCTGGTTGGAAAAGGTGGATGGGTGAAGGAAGTGAGAGAGAATCTAGACAGTGAGAGGAAAGGGGGGCGGGGGAAGAGGAAAAAGAAGGGGAGGGATGGGGAAATGGGCAGGGTGGGGACGAGGGAAGCTGTGATTTGGTTTAGTTCTTGATGTTGAGGCCATATTGTGCTGTAGTACCAGATGGTGGATAATCTGTTTCTCCATGTTCTTTCTCTTGAAGGAGTCACCAGTTCTGTTGCGCCAGACCACTGATATGGAGAAGTGGGTTATGCTGTGGGGATCAGTGTTGAAGTGTATAGCAACAGGGGTTTGCTTTTTCTGGAGGATGCTGTCCCTGTGCTCTTTGCTGCGTTCTTCCAGTGTGCGGTGTGTCTCGCCTACGTAGATACGACCACACAGGCTGCAGTTGACCACATATACCAAATCATTGGTTTGGCAGGTGAAACTGCTCCTCATGGTGAACTGGCGTCCCGAGGGCCCCTTGAAGGTGAGTGTGGTAGTGTTGAGGAAGGGACAGTATTTGCACTTAGGTCTGTCACAGCAGCTGTTGCCCAGGGAGCGGAGGTTCTGGGGGGCTGTGGGTCGGAATGACTACCTAACCAGATGATCGCCCAGGTTACGGTCTCGTTTGAAGGCCATCTGAGGAAGGTTCTTGAATGACTTGCCAACTTCGGGGTCAGACTGTAAGATAGGAAAGTTCTTGATGAGGATGTATAAGGGTGCGGTCATTGTGATCTGCCTTGGTCTTGGGTGTTAAGGCCTCCTCTTTGGAGATACGCTTGGCCTGGTCCAGTGCCTGTTGGATCAACTCTTCGGGATATCCTCGTGTCTTGAAGAAGCTGATCATCTGGGCTGTCTGGGTGTGGAAATCTTCCTCATTGCTGCACAGGCGTCTGAGGCGGTAGAACTGGGAGAATGGAATGGCACGTTTGGTGGCGGCTGGATGGCTTGAGGAGTACAGCAGGTAGGAATGTGAGTCTGTGTTCTTGTAGTGGATTGAGGTAGAGATGGTTTGGTTGACAGGTGTGATCATAAGCTGGATACCCAGGAAGGGGAGAGAGCTGTCAGATATTTCATGAGTGAACTTCAGAGAATGGTGGAAGGCATTGACAAAACTGATGACGGACAGCAGTTCGCTTCTGTCACCTGTCCACAGGCCCACACAGTCGTCGATGAACTGGCGAAAAAGGGCTGGCATGGGGCCACTATACTGCTGGAAGATGTGGGACTCCACGTAGCCGGGGCCCATGCGCGTTCCCATGGCTACTCCACTTGTCTGCTGGTAGTGTGAGTCTCCGAACTGGAAAGAGTTCAGTGTGAGTACTAGTTCCGCCAGGCGAAGGATAGTGGGCACATGGACGTTGTACGTGCTGTTGCTCAGAAAGTGCTTGAGGGCAATGAGGCCATCCTTGTGGGGAATGTTGGTGTAGAGTGAGGTGATGTCCATGGTGAAGAGCAGAGGAGGTTCCAGTTGGTTGGGGAAACGGAACTTGTGAAAGAGCTCAAGGGCGTGATTCGTGTCTTTGATGTACGTAGGGAGTTTTTCCACGAGTGGCTGGAAAAGCCTGTCCAGAAACGCGGAAAGCTGAACAGTGGGGCAAGCACATGCAGACACTATAGGTCTCCCAGGATTGTCTTTTGTGGATCTTTGGGAGCATGTAGAACCTCGATTCTTGGGGTTCCTTGGTGATGGCTCTTGTTGCCTCTGGGGGAAGGTGACCCTCAGTGAATGTCCAAGGCATCACGTATTTTAGGGTCTTATGCTTAACGTCTTAGTCGTCTTGCTCGCGAGCCGCTTTCTGGCACTTTGGCTGTCACGCCGATAGAGCAGGAATCTCGCCGACAGAGCAGGAATCTCGCCGATAGAGCAAGAATCTCGAATCTCGCCGATAGAGCAGGAATCTCGATGACTACTGTCTTGAATCTTGAATCAAAAGTCAGATTTTTTTCAACGAAATTTAATGTACGTATTTATGTAGTTATATCAATGTATATTAAGGAAAATAATAAAAGAGTAAAAACAACGACGGAAGTAGATCCTTATTTCTTTCAACACAGTATCGAAAGGACACTGGTGAGTGTGGCCACACAGTCTGTATTTTTTTCTTGTGGACCAAGGTGGTCAGGTCAGTTGATTTAACAACAGACCTTTTGTACTTTGTCAAACCTTTTGGGGAAACTACCACAGATACTACTGTAACTATATAAATGTAAAAAATATCAAAAGTAACACAAGTTGGGTATCGTACACAATGACGCTTTGCTGGCTATGGGACCAAGTGTGTCCCAGCATCGGTAGCTTGTTTTGTGCGCATCGCAAATTTTCGTGCATCACTCTGAAAATATAAGACGGTTCTTCTGGAAGTAGAATGGGCCGCGGCAATCGGGTGGTGGTGGTGGTGGAGGAGGTATGAGGGTTACGTGATGGATGGTAGTAATGTGGCATGATTCTGCAGTCTTCGGCACCTCTGGAACTCGAACGTATCGGTTACCTGTGTGTGTGTGACAGAGACAGACAGAGAGAGAGAGTGCAATTTATGTAGCCCATTCGGACCGCAAAGACCGTTGAGGAGATGACGGAATCGTGTGCTGTTGCCGGACAATCACGTGCAAAACAGTGCTGAAACGAACAGATACCAGCAAACAGGCTGTGTCTATATGTATGTCGGGAATAGTCTCTACCAGGCACAGGGGATACAGACAGAAGGCAGGCAAAAAATCAAAACAACAACAATAAAAACCCAGTGATGACCGAAGTTTTCGACTGACGTGAACGACAAAAATAGTTGAAAGCTGGGCGTATAATATGGAGAAACAAACGCCCAAACATTGTTTAAAAAAAAAAAAAAAATGGAGAAATAACTCTTCATAACTCTTTTGTCAACTCTTTGGTCACTGTTGTCAAACCTTTTGAGTCATCACACGCAGGGTCTCCATTATACCTGGTTTTCAGAAGCCCAAATAAAAAACAACCAACCAACCAACCAAAAACAAACCAAACCAAACCAAACAAAAGCAAACCAACAACCGAAATTATGTATCGCGCGAACCACAGCACAAGAATGAGAGCGAACCATTTGAGACTATTATATACATAATCATTGTACTGTATCACCCTGCTTGAAGAAGGTACTTAACTATAAAAAGCAATCCATTATTCTATTAATAGCTATCGACGCATGCGAAACAAGTTTAGATTATAAAAAAAAAACTTTGGTGAACATTTCGTTTAGGTTTCATTAATTAGTCAACAAATCACAAGAAACTACTATTTTATCATGCCGCGTATAAGTTAACCGGTTGACAGCAAACGGATGGCATCTGTCAAAGAAAGGAGTAAAAGAGAAAAGAAAAGAAAAAAGAAGAGGTAAAATCTTCCAGTCACAAACGCATTATGTTGGTAACAACTGAATGAACAACGTCCTCATTTTCGTTTCAAAATCATATCAATAATTGTGACTGATTCATTTGTTTCGTAATGCAGTGACTAATTTCGTCAAAAATATTGACGAACAACATCAACAAAAAAAATGTGTATAGTAACAGACCAGCAAAATCAATCACATCTTTATACAGGAAACCGAAGTGTTTTCCCGAGCCTGACAGATAACTCGTGTAGTTGCTCCTTCACTTCCGTGTATTTATTCCTTCCCTTGTACATAATGACCAGCGGTGCACGCACATACGGCCGTCGCGGCACTTTCTGAGCATCACGCTCATGGACGTGAGCGATAGCCCCCCCCCCAACCCCCCGCCCCCATTCCCTCCACCCCACCCCCTCCCACCCTCTACTTAAAAACGATGATATCAGTATCAGTAACTCAAGGAGGCGTTACTGCGTTCGGACAAATCCATATACGCTACACCTCATCTGCAAAAGCTGATGCCTGACCAGCAGCGTTACCCAACGCGCTTAAAAATGATGATAGATTCGAAACACGATAGACACTGCTTTTTGACCGCTGTGACAGGTTTGGACTCCCGAAGCCAGTGTTCCTCAATCCGAGTTTGGCCCAATGCAGAATATCATTTTCATTTCCAAGCGTGCCAGAATAATATCATTCCCAAGCACGCTATCACTTGGCGGCCCGAAGAGTAGGTCAAATGTGTTTTATTGTTGTTCCGTGGGAGGCAGTCCGATCAGGTTTTGTGGAATCATCGAATTGGAAGCAAGCACGTCATGGACAGAATTTCAAGTGATGAAAGCATTTCTGCGCGTGAATAGACACCTTTTGCCGCGAGGCTCCATACAACTAAATGTACGAGTATGTGTGTCACGCGCTTGATGTCATAAAGAAATCCAAAAGTATTTAACAGTGCAGGGGAAAAAAGTTTGATGCACACACGCTCCTCTCAGTCTCTCGTCACAAGAACCACAAAGACCCGTGATAGAGACACGGATCCAGCATCGACATAATTATCTATAACGCGCGCACACACACACACACTGGGGGCAAAAACCTATTGGATAAGAACTGACATCGATAATCCTGATGGCATTTCTGAACGCACTGAAGATGTTCATAATGGCATCGCAGACAGAACTTCCTGTGCACAACGCAATAATACACAGCAGATTTAAAACGACAAATTTTTTTTTTTTTTAAAGTACGAACTCATGGAAGAAAAGAACACACTGGATAAACAAGTTGTCTGCAAACAAAAAACGTATAAAATTTCTCCTTGTCACGAAGAGCTGTAGTATGGTTCGGAAACGTAGATAAATAAGTCGTGCGGGAATATTTGCCTTTGCTGGTCTTTGGTAAACAAGTAAACAATAAAACATTACTGGTGTGTCAACATCAAGTCCTTTTCCTTTCCCCCCAGCTTGTCTTAAAAAAAAATGGCTTGAGTTTTTTGTCAGTGAGCAAGGGAAAAGGCTTTCCATAACAGCAACCTGTGGTTTCATTTTTACATATTGAGCACGGGCTTCTCCCGACATTAAAAAAAAAGAAGTCTTGCATCTCTCACAGAATCTTCGCATCATTGCGCACTTTCCGCACAAAATCAAAAAGACGAATGGAAAGGTTCTGTGCCAAGTCAAAGGTTTTGCTTGTTCATTTATTGTGCACTGTTGTTGTTTTTTTCCATTGCAGTATTTGTCTCTTTGGTTTAAAGAACGCTGTGAAGGAGAGAGTTAACAACTTGTTTGCAAAATGGTGTGACATGGTCTTCAGAGAAGAAGCACCCCTCAGTCAAAGGTTTCGGCCCTGAACACCATAAACAACACGCGTGAATGTCGAAACAAAATAGTCGTCTGCCGGCAATCCATGCGAGCCATCTGCTTGGCAATGGGATTAGCTCAATTTAAAAAAAAAAATGTGTTAACCAGGTAACATTTGAAAAGATATAGCAGCATTTTTTTTTCTCTCCCCAAGTGGCTCTCTGCAAAACGCCCTGAGCGGTCTGCGTAAACGTTTCCCAGTGAAGATGATTGTACAGGCTTGTGCTCGCTAGTATACCAGCGTGCTCAGAGTGCTGCATTTATGTGTCGGGTGCTTGGACGACATCGGTTAGTTCTACACTGCTTGACGACACACCCGAATCACCAACACCTGACATGGACACACGACACGACATCCGACCATGAGACCCAGTAAAATCTACCAGAATGCAGTACATTCCAGCACGGTGTACGGCATTGTACAAGATCTTCGCAGATCCCACTAGATTCTACCATACTCTGATCTAATAGTCTGGTAGATTCTGTAAGTCTTCCAGAATCCAGAACCTGGAGTGTCGTGTTTTGTTCAGCTGTGTCCTGGGAGGTGACATGGTGATATGTTTTGTTGCGTCTGGTAATATGTCCTGTCGTGTCAGGTGTTTGGTGATGTCACCAAGTGTCCTGTGTGTGGCGATGTGTCCTATCGTGTCCTGTCTGATGTCACTTTGTGTCAGGTGAAGTCACTACGTGTCCTATGTCTGGTGATGTGTCGTGTCTGATGTCACTTTGTGTCAGGTGACTGGTGATGTCACTACGTATCCTGTCTCCTGATGTGTCCTGTCTGATGCCACTTTGTGTCAGGTGACTGGTGATGTCACTACGTGTCGTGTGTTTGGTGATGTGTCATGTCCTGTCTGATGATGTCACTTTGTGTCAGGTGACTGGTGATGTCACTACGTGTCCTGTGTTTGGTGATGTGTCATGTGTCTGATGTCACTTTGTGTCAGGTGACTGGTGATGTCACTACGTGTCCTGTCTCGTGATGTGTCATGTCATGTCTGATGTCACTTTGTGTCAGGTGACTGGTGATGTCTCTACGTGTCCTGTGTCTGGTGATGTGTCATGTCGTGTCTGATGTCACTTTGTGTCAGGTGACTGGTGATGTCTCTACGTGTCCTATGTCTGGTGATGTGTCGTGTCTGATGTCACTTTGTGTCTGGTGACTGGTGATGTCACTACGTGTCCTGTGTCTCGTGATGTGTCATGTCCTGTCTGATGTCACTTTGTGTCAGGTGACTGGTGATGTCACTACGTGTCCTGTGTTTGGTGATGTGTCATGTGTCTGATGTCACTTTGTGTCAGTTGACTGGTGATGTCACTACGTATCCTGTCTCCTGATGTGTCCTGTCTGATGCCACTTTGTGTCAGGTGACTGGTGATGTCACTACGTGTCCTGTGTTTGGTGATGTGTCATGTCCTGTCTGATGATGTCACTTTGTGTCAGGTGACTGGTGATGTCACTACGTGTCCTGTGTTTGGTGATGTGTCATGTGTCTGATGTCACTTTGTGTCAGGTGACTGGTGATGTCACTACGTGTCCTGTGTCTCGTGATGTGTCATGTCGTGTCTGATGTCACTTTGTGTCAGGTGACTGGTGATGTCACTACGTGTCCTATGTCTGGTGATGTGTCATGTCGTGTCTGATGTCACTTTGTGTCAGGTGACTGGTGATGTCACTACGCATCCTATGTCTGGTGATGTGTCCTGTCTGATGTCACTTTGTGTCAGGTGACTGGTGATGTCACTACGTGTCCTGTGTTTGGTGATGTCATGTCCTGTCTGATGATGTCACTTTGTGTCAGGTGACTGGTGATGTCACTACGTGTCCTGTGTCTAGTGATGTGTCATGTCGTGTCTGATGTCACTTTGTGTCAGGTGACTGGTGATGTCTCTACGTGTCCTGTGTCTGGTGATGTGTCGTGTCTGATGTCACTTTGTGTCAGGTGACTGGTGATGTCTCTACGTGTCCTGTGTCTGGTGATGTGTCGTGTCTGATGTCACTTTGTGTCAGGTGACGTCTCTACGTGTCCTGTGTCTGGTGATGTGTCGTGTCTGATGTCACTTTGTGTCAGGTGACGTCTCTACGTGTCCTGTGTCTGGTGATGTGTCGTGTCTGATGTCACTTTGTGTCAGGTGACTGGTGATGTCACTACGTGTCCTGTGTTTGGTGATGTGTCATGTGTCTGATGTCACTTTGTGTCAGGTGACTGGTGATGTCACTACGTGTCCTGTGTCTCGTGATGTGTCATGTCGTGTCTGATGTCACTTTGTGTCAGATGATTGGTTATGTCACTACGTGTCCTGTCTCGTGATGTGTCATGTCGTGTCTGATGTCACTTTGAGTCGGGTGACTGGTGATGTCACTACGTGTCCTGTCTCGTGATGTGTCATGTCGTGTCTGATGTCACTTTGTGTCAGGTGACTGGTGATGTCACTACGTGTCCTGTGTCTCGTGATGTGTCATGTCGTGTCTGATGTCACTTTGTGTCAGGTGACTGGTGATGTCACTACGTGTCCTGTCTCGTGATGTGTCATGTCGTGTCTGATGTCACTTTGTGTCAGGTGACTGGTGATGTCACTACGTGTCCTGTGTCTCGTGATGTGTTCTGTCCTGGTGATGTGTATTTTGAATGCATGAATTGAACTGCCCCGACAAAGTTAGCAACGGGACACCACAGAGCGCGTTGAAAACAGCATTACCATGGTCTTGAAAATCACAGGTCAACGTGGAAAAGAAAATTACAGTTGAAGGCAATAAATAACCCTATCAAAAAATGGTAAGAAAAAAACTGAACAAATACATAATGATGACGCCATTTGTAAATTCGCGAGAATGCTTACACCGTAGTAGTGACTGAATACAATGTGGAGTTCAATGAAGTGACTAAATTGCTGGGAAATGGAATCTTTGATTATCGCACTATTGTTCAAAGATGTTTGTGCAGTGTACATGATGCAAAGAAAGAAAACGTCAGCACAAAGTTCGCCTTCAAGATCCACGGTGTGGGACTGTAATCGTCATCCCGGCAACACGTCATGGGAAAGGTACCAACAGTAGGCAGAAAACGTTACAGCTTCCCAGTGAAGTATTGTCGGAACTTGTAGCAGGTTCAATAATAATAATAATAATAATAATAAAGAACTGTCGTTCAATGCCAACCGAGTCGGGACGGTGTGAAAGAAGGAATGTACTGGCCTACTTCTGTCGTGCTTGATACCAATCAAAACCTCCACCAGCATACTGAACGCCTTTTCAGCTGGATGTGCGGATTGGAAAACGGACCATATTGTGAAGTCTGTTCAGTGGTGAATGAACAGAAAGTGCGGTCGCTGTTATTTGAAGTGAAGTAAAAACAACCTCGCCCCCTACCACCCGCCACTCCCTCCCCAACCCCCCTCCCCCTTCCTTCTCCGCAACCCCAACCCCAACCAAAACAGAGCCCGAGATAGTGTTGCATCCATCCAGTCATCCACCCATCCATCCATCCATCCACCCAGTTTCGGACATTTACGACTAATCTTGTCTCTTTTTCTCCGAGCGGCAACTGACGCGATTTGTCAAAAGGGCATGAGGCTGGAAGAATGTAATATTAATAATACTGCTTACGCAGTTTTGAAGAAAAACAACAAAAAACAAGGGAAAAAAACCCAACCCAAAACAACAACATTTATTAGAGTGATGGGGAGAGTGAAGAGAATAGCATTCATACGAAAGATGTTCAAAATAGAGCTGTTTCACTATCCTGTGTGTGTGCGTGTGTGTACATATCAGAAGTCAGCAACTCGCATGGCATGTCGCACACATAGGATAGCTGTGTTCTATGGCACTCATGTCGTTGGTATTTGGAAACACGGCGTGACAGCTGAGTAAAGGCTCTTTCCATGCGGGCAATCGAGGGAAGATATACACATCTTTCTCTACAGCCTACAATAAAAACCAACAAAAACAAAACAAATCGTCACTTCGTGAAAAGGCATTGTTTGACAATCATATCCATCTTCATCATTCTGCTTATATGGTGGGGGGGGGGGGGGGGTGTTGGGGGAAGGATGTTATTATGTGCTACCGTGGTACCCTTGAAAAAACAGCTGTTGCCTTTGAAAACTGTCTTATTTCACACACACACACACACGATTGCCTGCAATTAAGGAATCAAGGATATCAGGTTCGTGGAAACCGTCGGTTTCAAGCCTGTACTTTGACGACAGTTACCACACGAGGCTAGCCCCCCGTCCACCCCCTGTGAGCAAGCCAGTCCTCGTAACTTCAAACCAAAAACGTCCTGTGACAGCTCAGCGACGAACATTCGCAGAAGACTTTCGCGGATATGATATGTGAATCGGTGAAAGATCATGACCAATGATACATCCCTATCAACCACCTGGCTCATCGCATGCGTGAGGGAAACAAAAGTTCGATAAAAGCGAGATCAGTATTCCCGATAAACAGATCCGCCGTTTAGTTATACGTCAAATAAAAATTATAACAGCCGATTTATATGTTATACAGGTCACAAGGTAACAGGCGCTTTTCTGTTAAAAAAAAAAAAGGAATCGTTTGTCTTTACTATTTCAGAGGAAGGGCAGTCTGGACTGTCAAAAAACATAATGATCTGCGACACAGCAGCAACACAATTCCTATCTTCGTGTCATGAAATAATCAATAATAACCTCACGAAAACAAAAGCGAACACAAGAAATTTTTTCACGAATGCAGTACGCAGAGTTGGCAGAACACGATTCAGCAATGCAGTCCCCCATTATCTTTGAGTCTATAATACTAGAGCACACACACACACACACACACACACACCCCGCCCCCTCCCAATAAAAAATGACATACAAAACCCCCAAATGATGGTACCCAAGTAGAGAAAATGGACTCCAATTTTTCCATGAAGACAATGATCCCATATCGCCAGTTCAGGTCGGTTGATGCCACATCATGGTACGAATCAAACGCAAGATGAATGAAAAACCAAACTTTATGATACAAAGATGCTAGAATATTACTTCACCACTGTTCACAGAAACTAAAGATTTTCCCCACCGTCGACACAGGGAGAGGGCGGTGGGGGGAGCGAAAAAGCCAGATAGATTTATGATGGCTTCGTAACAAAAGATACTCGCGAAAAAAAGACCAAGGCTGCATGATCGAGGGGGTAAAAATCATTTGTCGTGGCAATTGCAGTTCACATATGCAGAAGTAAAGAAAAAGAAAAGAAAAAAACTTACAAAAAATAGTATGAGAGATTATACAGCCACAACATCATGTGGAGTGATGGCCTAGAGGTAACGCGTCCGCCTAAGAAGCGAGAGAATCTGAGCGCGCTGGTTGGAATCACAGCTCAGCCGCCGATATTTTCTCCCCCTCCACTAGACCTTGAGTGGTGGTCTGGACGCCAGTCATTCGGATGAGACGATAAACCGAGGTCCCGTGTGCGGCATGCACTTAGCACACGTAAAAGAACCCACGGCAACAAAAGGGTTGTTCCTGGCAAAATTCTATACAAAAATCTACTAGGAAAAACAAATAAAACTGCACGGAGGAAAAAAACAACAACAAAAAATGGGTGGTGCTGTAGTGTAGCGACGCGCTCTCCCTGGGGAGAGCAGCCCGAATTTCACACAGAGAAATCTGTTGTGATAAAAAGAGAAATACAATACAATACAATACAACGTTGATGTAGCTTGCTTTGCTCGTTGTGCAATGGGGTCAACATATAACTGTTAACTCCTTGTTGTCTTTGGGGAGAAAAAAAAACAAAACAAACAAACTCGTAGTAATTCTTCTGTTCACATCACTGTTGTATAACTGTTTTTAATGACATCAAAAGAACGCGTGTTGTCTTGGACAATCCTTCATCTCGGTTTGTTTGGGTTTTTTTTTTCATTATTTTGTTTTAATTATACAGGATGGAGCGAGGACACACACACACACACTCACTGACTAATCCTAAACATTTTCTAAATTCGACACCAGCAGCACATTCAAGACAAATTACAAGTCTAATGTATAGACTTCGTTTAAATGCCTTACGTACAAAATTTTCTAAAAATATAAAATGTATATGCGGTAAGCAAATAACTAAGCCATCTACTCATTCATTGTCCGAGCATAAGACAGTTACTTCCAAAAGATGTAGTTGATGACTTTTCTTCCGATATTTAATTAGCCACTGAAAAGATTTTGAATGATTATTCATTGCTTAGAATGTTTTCGGAAATTTTAAACTCCAGTCCAGTTGGTAGCCTCCTTTGATGTATTATATTTAATACTGTTATTTATATTTACATTGTTGTAGGTTAATACTTGTTGATATGCATATACATATTCTCCTTCCCATGACAACTCATTGAATACACACCACAACCTCTTTAGACTTTTTCTTATAATATACTTTTCCTCTGATACATAACATGAAATTTAAAAAAAAAAATTTTTTTTACACTAATATTCACATGCATTCCCTTTCCTTTATACACTGCTTTACTCCTTTCCGTCTAAAAACACTTACAGTGAATAGACGTTAAACTGAAGAAAACACTCGGACGTAAAAGGAAGGGACGCAATTCAACACATTAAAAAAAATGGGGACGAGGGGAATGGTGGTGGAGGCAATGAACCTGTCAATCATTTCTCAGCGGATCCTCTGTTTGGAGATTTGTGCCGACAGTAACAAAGAGTTCAAAGACGCCTCACCCCCCCCCCCCCCCCGCCCACCGCCACCACCCACCTTGTCGTTCTGTGGGAAGAAGGTGCCTCAATTAACTTGACAAAAAGGCAACCGCGAGTACTGAAGGAGGCCAGTGCGACCATTTCTTCCTCGAAATAAAAACCAAACCCACACTGTCACACTGTCAAACCAGCAGAACTGCTTTTGTTTTTTTACTATCACAACGTAACACGTTTTCTCAAAGTGGACCCCATCCCCTAAAAAAAAAATTAAAAAAAGAAAGAAACAAAAGAAATGAAAAGAAAAAAGCTGGCAAGTAAGAACAGCAGCAGCAGCATGCACATAATTATCTCCACAATGTGTAAGGTGGTGTCATGGAATTCAATCCAGTACTATCACATCACGTTACTCATTACCTGGCTAAGGGCCATTGCGAGCGTCGAGCAAGGGAGGGCGGGAAAGAGGGTATACATTAAAGTCTTAGACAGTCATGGACTTGGGGGTGGGGGGGCTACACAAAACAATATGCTGTATACTGCTCCTCCAAGGCGTTTTCTGTGTTCGGGGGCAAAATCGCAGCATCCATATAAAGAAGTCACAGGCAGTGGTACATGAGATTTAAGACACACGCGAAAGCTTCAGTTCTGCGTACTCCTCTGATAACCCTTTACTGATCGGACTTTTGACCTGTGCTCATTTTCTATACACGACGTCTACACATGTACATCGCACTGCATATCGGGTGATGTGAATATATGTGTGCGCGTGAGTGGGTGCACGCGTGCGCGTGATCTTGTAGTCTATGTTCTACCACCTTTTTGTTTTCTTTTACGTATATATCATCCATTGGTGGAACAGAAATCGTTCAGTGACACTGAACAAGAGTCCGTCATCACTGAGTTTATATCCTTTCCCCGTAACACCCATACCACGCAAGCCCTCCTCTCAATACCCCCCCGACCCCCCGCCCCACCCCGTCCCTCGTCTCCCATACCCCCACGAACATCATAAACGCGTGCGCATATTTTACACAAATTCGGAAGAATTCTAAACGTCAGATTAAACTTCGGTTCAGCTCACAATGGAGCTCATTACACGAGCAAGGCTTAAAAAAAAACCAAAAAAAACCGCACACACGCTAGCGTACTCTCTCTCCCTCTCTCAATCATGACAGGAAAAAAACGAAAAAAAAGACAAAAAAAACAAAACAACGTAATTATGCAGCTAAGTTTTTCAACCGATTAGGCACTCGTACACTTCACCTCGTCAGCCTTTTCGCCACTAAAATACGTCATGAATGGGGTGAAATTACCGCCCCCCCCGCCCCACCCTCCAACACACACACACCGCTTTCTCATCTCCCCGTCAATCTACAAGTACCCTTTCCCTCCTCATTATTTTATGATTTTTGTCAAAGTAAGAATCCGCACTTATATCTTTCCCCGACGTCTCTTGGGAGGAGTGAGGGTGGAGGATTCGTGGCGGGGAGGGGGAGGGGGTGGGGGGGTGGAGGGGACGGACCCGTATAATGTCCACGGCAGTAAATTCTGCTCAACTTCGGGGGCAGGTAGGATTTGACAACAAAAAACGTTGAAGGCGACACGGACCACATTTCAGAACACATTAATATATAAACACTCGTGATTCTTCAAATTTGTGCTCCCGTGTCATAGTTTGCTATATATCATTAATGACCTGTTGTTGTTTTTTTAAAGAAAGAAAAAAGTCTGGAATGGGGTTTGTATTACACTCCCAGTTTGGTTAACTATGCTTTTCATTGTTAAACTGATGCAAACTAGGCCTTATTGGTTTGCTCTGTTTGACCAACATTCGCGGCTAACTCGGCAATAAGACGCTTCGGTTTCAGCCTGCCGTCTGCTAGCCAGTCAATGTCAAACGGAGAAAAGTTAGTCATTTCCGACCGAGCTGTTTACTAATTCCAAGCTATGTTTTTTGTTTTGTTCGCACCGTCCCCAACACCACACAATCTTGTGGTAAACGATTATAGAGGTAGTGGTTTTAAAACCAGATGCGGTGTAGCGAATATGGATCAGCCTGCACGCTTTGGCGCCTCACTGACAGTGGAACTGATGATAATAAGTTTCCACAGAAAGTACATTACAAACTGGTACACCAACAAACAATTCTATTTTCTTGCCAGCAGCCACATAATTCGATTGGGTAAAGTTGCCTGACACGAATTTACACTGAAAAAAACAACACAAAACACACACACAAAAACCAACGAAAAAAGAATCCGAGTAGGACAGCTTTTGTTGACAGCATCTACATAGCAGAGACCATAAACATCTTTTTTTTTTCCATGTTGACCGAGGAAATAAAGATGTGCTTCGGTTTGTTAACGGTATATAATTTGTTTTCTTTCTCACGAACCCCCCCACCCAATCGACTAAATTCACACACACACACATAGTTCCCCACCTTCCAGACACCAGCATATACACACACACACTCAAACACACACACACACGCACGCACGCACGCAAATAGATCAGTTTTCCGGCGAAAAATAAAAGGTGTAAAATCAAGCTTCATCACACTTAAAGTCTTCTCAGTGGCTCCCCCTTGAATGAAATAACATACATTATGATGGCGGCAATCATGCCACCTCCTCCACCCTCCCACAAGCCCCTTCCTCCCACCTCTGACGGCAAGTGTCGTTACTGGTACTCAGCAAGAATGTTTACGATGTCATGGTGAAACCTTTGAAGAAGGGGAAAAAAAAGAAAGAAAAAAAGTATGCTACTGCATCAAAGGTCAATAAGCGCGCATAATGTGTGTATACACTGTGTGTGTGTGTGTATGCAACAGTGATATCTTGGCAGCAAGGAAAAAGAAATTATCAGGCATCCTTTGGGAGGTTACAAACAAACAAAATGAAAAATGATCCAAAGGTGGGAGCGTACGGTGTCTAAAAATCGTTAGCAAACCCCCACCTCCCTGGAAATAAAGGCACGTCCCACACAGAATCGCATTCATCCAATACCCAGCCTTTCTGATTATCCTGAAATGGACATTCTAAATTTATAGGCCTACACAATTTATAGGCCTACACAGCCTGCACAAGTTATAGACCTACACAATTTATAGGTGTACACATATTTCCCCCACCCCCTCCAGGTGGTTCAGATTGCCGTTCTCTCCCACCACAACCCCCCCTCCACCCCTTGGTTAATTACACCCTTTTGGTCAGCTCAGCAATCTATCTGGGCACTGAGAGAGACATGGAGATGATAGAACACATAGCGAACGGGAATTGCTAGGGTGAAATATAATTGTTCCATCAAAACCAAATCTGAAAAAGGACTGGAATGGCTGATGATTAAACAGAGTGGAACAAAACGACAACAAAAAAACAACAACAACCGAAAACGGAAAATAACAGATGAAAATGATGGGAAACTAGGAATCTGGCCTCAGCCATCCAGCATCGACATCCTATCTATGCAACGCATCATATGCAGCTCCGTGTCCCCCTGACAAAACGACAACAAATAAAATCAATAATGAATAAACCAAAAAGGTGTCTTGTTAATCTCTGTAATACCATATTGCAGCAACTACTTTTTCATCCACGCCCAGTGTTGTTTGTAGAAAAGCAGTTTCCGCAGTCCGTGATGAAGCATACACGTAACATGACCGTGTTCTCGGATAATCGATGTACGAAGACGGAGGAGTGTTCAAAATGACGAGCGGAGTTTCACACACACACACAAAAATAAGGGGTTCCGTTTTTTTTTTGGGGGGGGGGGGGGGGGGGGGGAATCAAAATTATGTTCCCAATATAAACATATACAAATAGCAACATATGTCGTCAAATGTTGGAACCTATGTCGTCAACTCAAATGTCTTGTGTAAGGCGAAACTGTTCTGGCAACGTGTTCGATGGGGTTCGGGAATAATCGTAGCCTTTACCTGAACAACTTTTACCACATCTCTATCTCTCGCTCCTGCTCCGTCCGTCTCTCTCACACACACACACGCAAACACACACACACACAATATATATATATATATATACACACACACACATGCAAATTACTGTCATACCTTCATAGTGTTCGATAAAAAGAGAAGCACATATCATTATTATTATTACGAACTAATTCTTAGCTTGACCCCTTTTTATTTTTATCTGACCAACACACACGTTGGCCTTGGGGGTTATCAGAGGCTGTGTTCACGATGGACAAGACATCCAGCACCACCACCACAAGTCGCACGGCACTGCCATATCACTCACACCAAAGACGGACGGACGGACATGCACGGCAGCTGTCTTTTTTCAAAAGAAAGAAAAAAAAAAAGTGTGTTCACGAAAAACAAAAAAAACAACAGAGCGGTAATGACGGGGGAAATGATCAACATAACCAAATCTTTATACCCCATTTAAAAAAAGCTTCAAACCCCACAAGCAAGGCTTTATAAAGCTGTATACCACACATTAACAGAGCATCAACCAAGATTCGCACCCTATTAAGAACGCGTCATACCCAGCACTTCCACAGCTTCCTACCCGCCATTGTCAGTGTGTGTGTGTATGCTACGTCTCACATCCGACAGCCTGCTCCACCAGCAAAACGCCTGGCAGTGTGAATTTACTTTGGAAAGACGGAAAACATGACCACAAACTAAAGAAACAGATAAATAAACGCAGGATAGAGATGTCAGGGGATCGGGGAGGGCGAGCAAGCGCGCGCACTGCATTGTTCGGCCAAAGAAAAAAAAAATCTGCAAGTGTTCCCTTGTTTGGTTAAAAAAAACAAAAAACGTTCTTTCGCCGTTCATCTAAAATCATAACAAAATATTCAACAGCAACATGAAATTATAAACATGCGTTAAAAATATTCGTAGGAACAAAACCAACACAACACAAAAAAACAACAAAGCAGCAAACAAAAACCGTCGTGTTTGAAAAACCTGATATATATCACACGGCGAATTGATCTCGCCATGCAGCGGGAGACAAGGTAACGGGGGGGTGGATGGTATGTTGTCCTGGGCCAAAACAAGGGTATGTTCAGGGCCTCACATTATATGTGGAAAACTGAACTTTCCCTCCACACAGGAAGCACTGAGGGCTGAGCGATTCAACAGACACACTGTGATGTGTGTCCTGTCGGATCATGTTCTGTATCAACCCTACAGCCACCTCGGCAGAACCAGAAATTTTGATTGTGCGGACTGAACTCAAAAAGTAACGTTTATTTTTCACTTTTGCCATGTGTGCCCTAAACGTTTCATCGAAAACACAGGGAGAGTGGGAGAGAGACAGGAGCAACACCAAATTACGTGATGAGTGAAGCAACGTAAATTTCTTTACAGCAGAGTTCCTCGGGTAGGAAGGAGGGGGATCTATATACCTTTGTGACAAACTGGTGTGGGAAAGTTCTCTGACCTCTTTAACCGGTTCATCAATTAGGCCTCTTCTGCCCGTGACAGTGAGGGTGTGGGGAAGGGGTTGGGGACTCTGTGTGCTAACATCCGTTATACAAAAGCAACACTAACGGAGGCGTGTAAAATCAACTGTGGGAGGAGTCCAGCCTGCGATGGTGAGGACAGGCTTGAGGTGAACTATAAGACCTCGGCTTAAGACGTTACCCAGCACAGATTCCACGACAAGTCCAGAAACCCAACTGGACAGAGTATAGAGGGTGGAAAGCATGGTGCTTTTAATATTAAAACTTCAACTCCCTCACACACGATCCCGCCCTCTCTAACTTCCCCCACCACCCCTTATCCTCCGTCCCGGAAGTGGAGGCAGCGTGACAGATAATGACCCCGTTCTGTTGTAGCAGTTTTGTTTAAAAAGACCTTTCACACTGCTGGGGGGACTGGTGGTGGAACAAAGCCTTTCACACTTTAGGGTGGGGGTGGGAGCGTAACCACACTGCAATTGAGTGATAGGGCAAACTCCTTAGCACCAATGCGGTGGGGGTGTATGGGGGATGTTGGGGGGGGGGGGTGATTGTAGTGATTCTGCTGGGAATTTCGCACTTACGGGTTAGTGAAGTGAAACGAAGTGACCGTGCAGTGACCAATATGGAACAAACTTTCTTCACACCAGCGGGAAGTGAAATTGAACAAAAAAACAAACCTTTCACACAAAAAAAGTCCATGGGGTCGAGACGCGTTAAGCTATTTCGGCATTCACAAATATATCATAACCAGACCGCCAGCATTGATTTCTTTCTGATTTCAGACCAACTCTGTTTCAAAGCTGGCATTCTCCACATAACAGTACTAAATAATATAAGTCACGTTTTTTTTTTTGTGTTTTTTTTACAGACCCTTTGCTTTACGTAATCAGAGTATGACGCCCAGTGACTGATACAGCCAGGTAAGGTTCATACTGATTGCATCGGAAAAGTGGGAACCTCTTCTCATGATCATGCATAATGGTGTTCCCCCTTTCGGTTCTTTGATAGGATATGGTGATATAAAACCGCACACACAGCGTCAAGTCCACTTATCACATACAAGACACACTGTCTCTCTCTCGCACGACATGTTTGTCTTTACAGGGTTACAGAGGATGAACTGTACACCCAGGTGAACAAAAATACGAAACATCTGTCCCACCAGTATGTACAGGAAATAAACACACGCCGTGGGGGTAATCCATAAAGGAAACATGAGGTCTGAAATCAGTCCAGTGCACTGAAAGATTTTCTGGTAGGTCAAATAACAAAATTTAAACTCTTACATACAAACATCGGGTCTCTAAAGTCGTTGAATGTTGTTGTTGAAGATACGACGCCGCCATGTGGCTTGCTCTCTTAGTCCGGAAACTACAATGGCACAGTTTGAAAAAAAAAGAAAACAACAAAAAAACAACCACCCTGAAAACTGTACACTGCCTCGTGAAGCACGCCCCCTCACACTGCGGTCCCCCACAACCCCTGAACTATTCACATCTCCTCCCCCCCCCCCCCCACAACACACACACACATCATGTGGTGATAGACGTCTATCACTTTCTTCTTCTCTGCACAAGTTGTCCGCAGCAATCAAACCTCAACTGAGAGCTGTGGCCCAGTGCCGTGCTTTAAGGGGGTGGGGGTGGGGGATGTCCTTTGGCCACGATTGTCACGTGCTTTGTTGTGACCACTTCCCACTGGATTTCACGGAGGAGATATGTGTTCCGGACGAGGTCCATGTGCACATGCCTACCAACACATCACCAGTCGCGAAAGGGAAGAAGAGAGAGAGAGAAACAAACTCCTAGCGTAAGTTCTTTCATGAAAGTGACAGACACGTGTTATTTGCAGATGTATTTAAACAATTATATTACAAACATACCCCACCTCATGCCCCTGCATCGGTAGATGTTTTCGTTCATTAGAAGAAAAAAAAAGTGTTGAAATAAAATTGCAAGTGAAATCGTGAGGAAATTAAAAATGAAAAAGACGGGGTATCTTGATCTGTGCTAGCGGCCCAAACGAAGCACTGACTTTGGAGTTTATGCAAAATACATTGTGTATTTTTTTAACGCATACTGCCATTATGATTAAGAAAACTAAAACAAAACCCACAAAAAAAACCAACCACCCGAAATGGCGTGTCAATACAATGAATGAAAGTACAATTTTTTTGTCGGTATCCCAGCATCAGGATGAGAATAAAATGTACTGAATTAAAAACTGAAAACTCCCCTACCCATTCCATCAAACACCACCAAGTTCAACCGTTCCCAGCAAATTTCAAACGACAAAACTGTCTTCGGTTTCATTGGAAAATTAGGTTACCGCACCTGTATAATTCATCGCTGACATACGTCTGATACCACTGTGCACGTATATTTGTTCTCTTCTTCCTATTAACTGCACGTCTTATTTATCAATACAAAATCAATTTATCGCTCCTTTTTATATAGATATGTATTTATAAAACAAATGCTCTCCCTCTAGTCAAAACAAAACCAAACAAAATGTGAATACATAATCCCCTTTCCAATAAAAAAAAAAGTAAGAAATACAAGAACATGTCTCCACCGTTTCCAACAAAACATTCTGCATCGTAAATACGAAAACAAATCGTACCTTCCCGTTCTATTAACTCACTCAGTACGGCCAGTCCTCTCTTCTCCTCTACACAGACCCCCTCGGATGTCCAGTGGGTGTCTGAATGACCCAACCTTTAGCTTCCGTCGTCAGAACTGTGGTATTCTTTGTCAACATTCACCACTTCAGTATAAGAGCGTTCCGCTTGCAATATTTTGATGATGGTAATTGGGCTGAAACGCTGTTAACGTCGTCTCTTTCGCCGTTCGTATGGGGAGAGTTAAAACATGCCTCACGGTTATCTGTATCGTATGTACAAGAATCGATCTCCACTGAGTAACAGCAACACACATTGTGTCCCTTCTGTACAAACACCTCTCGTGCCTTAAATACAATGGATAAATGTCTTCCAGCATAAAACACATCTTTCCTATTTGCATGGTAAATGACGAAAATAACGGACAGCTTGGGAAACAAGATGGCGTGGGTTGGGGGGGGGAACAAGGCAAGCGCTGTTGTGATCATTGATACGGTAACTACACACAACAACTGGGTCGACTTTCCCCATGTAATGCTTGACAAAGGACAAATAACACCCATCTTTAAAGCGGAAAGGATAATTTGGTCGGTGCTAAAACTGCATACAACAATGGGATTTCTTCAGATCAATGCCTGGTAAAACAAACTATCCAGATCACACTGGGTTTTCCTTCTTCCCTGTAATGCTTCGTGAACATGAATACATTTCACAGGTCTATTATGTTTTTTTCTTTATCCCATTTAATGCTTTTCATAAGTCAAGATAACATCCAAGCTAGTTTGATAAACAACATGCTGTATCGCGAGTGTGTCTTACAAACGATTAGTTCAGGGAAACGTTTCAAAGCCAGATTTACTTAGTTCACGAACAAAACATTTTCAAAACGATGTAGGGCGATCTATCATCAGGAAACACCTTCATAAAAGTTGTGTGGAAAGCTCTTTCCGTTTCATATTGCAAGAGCACCTGTGAAACAAAAACATCAACGCTTTTATCATTTAACCTCTAGGGATGATTGTTGTTCTTTAAAAAAAAACAACAAAAAACCACACACCAAAAAACAATCTCACAGATGACTTCATCGCAGACACAACTTGGTTCGAACAGAGTAGCAGGGGAAAAGGGGTCCACTTTGAACTCTCAACAAGTAGTGTGTATGTCGGAATGATCCAACGAAACACACACACACACACACACACACAGAGTGAACAGGGTGGAAAGTGCTCCAGTTCCTTAACGGTATAAGAACCATGTTCTCCACAGCATCTGATAACGAATCCTATGCAACATCCGTCACATACACGGGGGGGGGGGGGGGGGGGGGGGTCAAGGCAGTCTGTTCACCTCACGACGTGAAGGTGTCGGGGGCGGCAGGCTCGGGCGGGTCAAAGTAGTTAGGGTGGAGGGCGGGAATGTTCCTCTTCTGCCCCTCCCGGTAGCCGCCGCCCAGGCTGCGGTCGCTGTAGTGGCTGCCCGAAGACGTCCGTCGGCGGGAGCGGTTGGACAGGCGGGAGTCGGGCCGAGGGCCGTTGTGGGGGCTGTCCTCGATGTCAAAGCTGTAGGGCCCGCCAAAGTTGGGCGGCTCCCCCCCGGCCACCGCCCCCGTCTCTCGGATCACGTGGCGGAAGTGCCGGACGGGCAGCGTCTGAGTCTGCGTGCAGCGGTCGTTGTAGTAGCCGTCCAGAGTCAGCATGCCGGCCGGGTCCAGGTCCAGATGCGCAGCAGCAGCAGCCGCCGCCGCCGCGCCGCAGTCACAGTCACAGAAATCGGGGGTGGTTCTCCGCGGGTCGGGGAAGGGGGGGCTCACCAGCCCCATCCCAACACCCCCACCCCCACCACAGCCACCCACCATTCCTCCTCCTCCACCCACCACCACGCCGTTCTTCAGGACGTCCGGGAAGTGGCCGTCCCCGATGGACTCGTAGGTGTGGGAGCGGTCACTGTTGGTCTGGCTGGCGGCACTGGACGACGTGTAGTCCCCTCCGCCCCCTCCCCCCTCCAGGCGGCGGTAGCTCAGCATCCCGCGACCCGCGGGGGCCAGCGTGGGCACCTCCCCCTGCCGGAGCACCGTTGTCTGGCCGTTGACGTTGACGAGCAGGGGGGTGAGGTGGGTGTGGGCGTGGCTGCAGTGTGGCACGTGCTGGGGCGTGACGAGCGGGTGGTGCTCGTGCTGCTGGTGGTAGGGGGACAGCTGGTGGCTGCACGTGCCGTTCAGCAGGCGGGTCTCCGTCCGGTTGCCGCACAGCGTCGTCTGGAATCAACAAGTGTCAGCGGAGGTGAAGAAAGAAAACAGAACGGAACTGACGGACAGGAAAAAAAAAAAAAAGACACGCACACACACACCACCACCACCACCACCAAACAATAACAAAAAACAGAAGCAACAAGGGTGTCTGAAACGAAGAATGACCAGCCAAAACTTTTCCTAAGTATATAACGGAGTCTCTAATTCACAACACTACAGTAATTCATAAGATGAAAATTACATGAAAATTTTTGAATCGTTTAAAAAAAAAAAATCACAAAAACACACACAGAAATAAAACCCCGCACCGCTCCTCTCGTGACCGTCACAAAGCGCCCCTCTTCCCCCCCCCCCCCCCCCCCCACACACACACATACAGGGAAAGATAGAAGACAACAACAAAAACCATCCTGGCCTTCCTCGATGTCTTATCAATCTCCATAGCTTTCTAGAAACTTTGCAGTGCACCTCAGCTGACTTTGTTCCGGTTGTCATTATTATTATTTTTTTTTCTTTTTTTTTTTTTGCACGCTTATAGTTGACTTCATCAAGCTTTTGCGCCTTATACATATTATTATTAGTAGCAGTAGTTCTTTTTATTATTATTATTATTTTTTAATGTTTTTTATGTATTTATTTATTTTTTAATGTATTTATTTATTTATTTTTATTTTATTTATTTATTTATTTTTTCTCAAGGCCTGACTAAGCGCGTTGGGTTAAGCTGCTCGTCAGGCATCTGCTTGGCAGATGTGGTGTAGCGTATATGGATTTGTCCGAACGCAGTGACGCCTCCTTGAGCTACTGAAACTGAAACTGAAACTGTCCCGGATCAGAGCAAGTCGTTTGGAATCGCCGTGTAAACGGGTACCTGCTGTGACGGCGGCCTTTCGCTACACTTCTGGCATGAAAGCAACCCGATCCATTTCCTAAACCTGGCAGACGGTGACAGGTTGAAGGGTGCCGGTGGTCAGTAGTTAAGAGCGCGAGTCTCCTGAGTTCGATCCCCGTCGCATCTGGTGGGTTTCAAGGGTGGAGAATTTTTTTTTCCGATCTCCCAAGTGTTGTGTCAAGTCAAGTCAAGATTTTGCTTTCATGATGGTAAATTGAATAAGCAACAACTGTTTTTTTGTGTTTTTTTTTTTTTTACATCAAGCCATCAATAAAAAAAAAAGGAAAAAAAAATATTGGGGAGAGAGAGAGAGAGAGGGGGGGTGGGGGGGAGAAACAAGCAGATGAAAAGCAACAACAAAACAAAATGCATGTACATACAAGAATATTGTGATTAAAAAACAAAACAAAAAAAAAAGAAGAAAAACAATTGCATTTCTATTTCAGACATGCACACACACAATCGAACACAAAATGTTCGGACACTAAGTTGACACATAACTGATTACTGGCAGAACATGTGCAGAGAAGAGCTTTCGTTCATGGACATTAAGGATCTTTTTGATTTTTGCTAACTGAAGTATTCTATTAGACATTTACTTAAGTACTTCGTATGATCAGTCCAAGATGGACCTTTATCAATAATGACACCCAGAATTTTATATGAATCTACCCCTTCAATTTTATTGACGCCTAGGAATAGTGGTTTGAAGTTATGTTTCATTTTTTGCTTTTTTTGTCGTGTGTGTGTGTGTGTGTGTGTGTGCGCGCGCGCGCGTATGTGTAATCCTACTAGCAGTCTGCTTTCGAGAACTGTCAGGTATTCCGCCCTGAAATGAACGGCACCTTTACGGTCGGCGGGGTAAAAAGCAACATGATCTGATTTGCTGACAGACAGACAGACAGACAGGCCAGAGAGTGAACACAGTCATCACCCCCAGAGGCAGGTGACCCTGGCCTTGCGTACCTCTGAGGGTCTGGACATGACGGGGGCTGAGGCGTAGTGGCAGCTGGTGTAGTACTTGGCGTTGTCAGGGTGGGCGTTCAGGGCCGAGTTGTGTGTAGGGCTCGAGTTCTTCGGTCGTTTTCTGAAAGAAGGAAAATCCCAAAGGAGGATAATGACTGTAGTTTGACACACTGTACTGCATTAAAAAACCTGCACCTGCCGAGGCCGTCCTACACGTGGCAGTATCTGCCCCTGTCGGACTGTGAGCGTCGGTAGGCGAGAGAGTGGGGATGGGACTGCACACTCCTCCTCACTAAACAAAAATCACCTGTGCTGGTCAGGCAACCAGGCTAATGTCGGAACGACGAGCTAGCCCTTCAATGAGGACACACACCGACAGATAAGCCTGCCTGCCTACTCATCCGTCGGACCGACGGGAGACTCCATCATCACTGCATTCGTTGAGAATACGTCCAACACATGGATATGTCATGTTCATTCTTCGAGGCTGTTAACAGGGCTGCTGATGCGCATGAGCGACCTCTGCAGCGCAAAGTTTGCTTAGCGTTCAGAATTTTCTTAAGCCCAAGTCTGCGGTAATTTCTTAGACTTCGGAACGTTCTTGACGCCAAATCAACTTTAGCTAATTCCTTAGACCATGGAAAGTTGGTGGGTTTTTTTTTAAACGCAAATCAACTTAAGCTAATTTCTTAGACATAGGAAAATTTTCTTGAACGCTAATTCAACTTTAGCTAATTCCGTAGAGTTGGGTAAGTTCTTAACGCTAATCAGCTTTAGCAACTTCCTTAAAATTTGTAATTTAGGAAAGTTCTTAACGCTATTCAGCTTTAGCTACTTCCTTAAATTTAGGAAAGTTCTTAACGCTATTCAGCTTTAGCTACTTCCTTAAACTTAGGAAAGTTCTTAACGCTAATCAACTTTAGCACTACTGTTAAGGTCACTATTGCAGCCCAGTCAAGCAGCGGATGTGGATCCCTGTTTCTGTTGATTTAACTTGTTTATGTACCACGTCACTTCAGAGTGTGTGTGGTGTACAGAATGTTAGTCAGGAAACAATGAATAATACGAGTCTGACAACAAAACGGGAGAGATATCAGACCACAGGCCTGTGTTTCTCTAATGTTGGTGGCTTTCTTGTTGTTTTCACCTTTCTCGGAATTTGTTTTATATATTTATCTAATATTTTGTTAAAAACCCGGGTGACATCTGGACAGAGCAGGTAACAACCCTAGCAATATAATGATAATGTTAACTTACAACGAAGATTAATATAACGCTGTTATTCAAATTTTCACATGGCAAAATAAATCATGCGCGCGCACACACACACACACACACACAAATGCGCTTTACAATAAAAGCAGCATCTTTGTCAATATGGAAATAACATAAAAACGGCAAAGGAAAATCTTGATTTATCAGAGGAAGCAGAAGGGTGAGCCAGAACAAACAACAAAATAGCCAAAATAAAATACTCCATGGAATTAGCAAGAAAAATCTCTCTCTCTCTCTCTCTGTCTCTCTCTCTGTCTCTCTCTCTCTTTTTCTCCTCCTCCAACGCACTCCCACCACCAATCCACCCACCCCCATCCAATCACGGCGCAGCGTGCGATCGACTGAACTATGACACGACAGAAAACCAGGTCAGGCTATTTGTTGGACACAGCCAAGCGATTAAACGGCAATCACCAGAAGGCCTCGCCACGTTAGTGGTGCTGAAAAGTGCACTGTGTACACACCACTGCATCACTGCCGTGGGAACCCTCGCAGGCAGCAAGTCAATTTGCCAGTGGAACCAAGAGGCAACAAATAGCGACCCTGATCGTAAAGAACCTGCCTCGAACCTCCCGGCACCACTGAACTGTGGCCATAAACCTCTCGGAGTCTGATACTCTTTGCTTGCTTCTTCCCCAAAGTGAAGGTCGTCAGCTGTGTTCGTCCATTACGATTGCCTTCGTCTACAACGTGGGCTGGCAGCTCTGCTGAGGTCTCTGCGGTTTATGACGCCCGTTGTGGGTGTGTACCGTTCTGTCTGGTGACCACTGAAGGAAGGCTTCATGGGTCCTTCGCTACCGGAAGACAAGCACCTGCACTATTCAAGCCCTCTCCAGAACAGTCATTCAACATGGCCGTCTCTTGTTTGAGCACCCCATTACTCATGAAGAGAGTTAAAACACGAGAGAGATCTAATCCCTCTTTTTCAGCAACCAACTGTTGATAGAACTGAAGAAAGAGAAACAAGCCCTCTGTTTCATAACTCCGTTTATCTCAAGTCATGTTAAAACCTTTCCCTTACCTAACATCCCCCAGGTCTTCATCGTACTGTAAGTGACAACCTGACGTAAGCATGCCCCTCCAAACAACACGACGAGTGGTCAGTGATCCATAGCACACCTCGTGATGCAGCTGGCGACTATCCAAGATATCTGAAAACATTGCCTGAAAAGAATTCTACAAGAACACCAAGTTGAATGATGTGGACTTGGCAGAAAGCGCAGACGGTTATTTCTCTGATACCCCAGTTTATTCTTCACCAGTATGCATCGTGTCATCCATGGCCTGGCTTTCAAAGTCGGTCTTATTCGGTTTCTCTCTTGACAATTCAATTTGTCAGAATGAGCGTGTCAGCATGTGTGTACCAACTTACGTTTTGGATTTCGCATGTAAACTGAAACGTTTGAAGTTGTATAACTCTGTTTCGTCACAACAGATTTCTTTGTGTGAAATTCGGGCTGCTCTCCCCAGCGCCACCCATTTTTTTTGGTATTTTTTCCTGCGTGCAGTTTTATTTGTTTTTAATATCCGCAGTGGATTTTTCTACAAAATTTTGCCAAGGACAACCCTTTTGTTGCCGTGGGTTCTTTTACGTACGCAAAGTGCATGCTGCACGCAGGACCTCGGTTTATCGTCTCATCCGAATGACTAGCATCCAGACCACCACTCCAGGTCTAGTGGAGGGGGAGAAAATATTGGCGACTGCACCGCGATTCGAACCAGTGCGCCAAGATTTTCTCGCTTCCTATGCGGACGCGTTACCTCTAGGCCATCACTCCACTTTGTGAAGCAGAGACTGGCAAACGAATTCTTGATCTGTAAATCTAGATTGAAGACACACGACCAAACCCGAGCTATTTTTTCCACTTGCATCCGTTGTTTTCGCGCCCGTTTTTGTCCTTTTAACGGCTTTTATCCCCCACCCCCCACACCCCTCCCACCCCCCGGGTCCAAGGTTTCAGGTTTTGTTGCCAGCTTTCAGCCCGGCCCCGAGGCCCCCCTGACAGAAAGAACAGGCCGTCCTATCTCCTGCATGCCGTGCTGTCACAGCTGTTTATGGCATCTTGGGGGCCGGCTGACTCGGGGCCGGTTATTGCCGGACAAACAGACCTTGCCTTTATAGGGCCGATAAAGAGGCTGCTTACTGCCCGGAAAACATGGGACAGGCCATTGGCTGCTTCCTGTGAGACCTGGGTGGAAGGGGGTTGGGAGGGTGCAGGGAAGGAGCAGGCCGTAGGAAGGCTTCTTGGGCATGTCCATGTGCGCTGTCATGATGACATCACTCTTTTACTCTGTTCACTTCAGTCATGCTGATTATTGATTCATGTACATCAATCACAGATAAAACTAACGTGGTCAGTAATTATGTTTGCTAATTAACTAACCAGGGATTGGGTGATAAGAGACTCACCAATTTGAGGAATGAGGTCCCACGTCAATGTCATCCAGACAGTTTTTTGGGGGGATGGGGGTGGGGGGGGTCAAGAGCTGACTCAATCTAGATATGGCTCAGTGTTATCTGGTTGGTTGCTTTGAATGTTATTCCCACCGCTGCCTTTCTCCTCTCTCCCTCCTTTTCCGAAGATAGCGTCTTTCTGGTTGTGTAATGTGTGGGGGAAGCAATGGATTTTTGCACTCTTTTCTGTAGCTTGTACTTTTCTCAAGTTTATTCTTTCCTTTTAATTATATATATATATATATATATATATATATATATGCTTATAGCTTATCCTTTTTTTCTGTCCCAGTTTTCTGTTTTGTATGGGCATCTCTCTCTCTGTCTGTCTCTTTTCGTAGTTCTCCAATGCTCTGCACAGCGTGATATCGATTTTTGTTTTTACTGTGACATCGCACAAATCTACACCGCGCTATTTGCTCGACACACCCCAAGCAATCAAACGGCAATCACCAGTAAGCAAAACGACGCCAGTGGCGTTGAAAAGGGCCACTGTACACACCGGTGTATCACTGCCTCGGGAACCCTGACAGACGGCAGTAAATCTGCCACTGTAACCTAGCAGCAACACGACGACCCGGGGGGCGGGGGGGAGAGGGGAGGGGGGCATAAAAGCTGCCCTGAACCTTGTGGCACGATCCACCCCTCTGGTCGTAAAGAACTCGACGTCTGGAACCCTGCAGGCTCTCCCAGGAAGGCAGGCGGGCAGGCCATCAATCGTTGTTAGGGTTACGATGCCCTCGTCCGGAACGTAGCTGCTGAGTTCTCAGCGGTTTATGACGTCCGGAGTGGGTGTGGAGCGCTCTGTCGGACCACTGAAAAGGGGGGAGAGGGGGTCTTCAAGGGTCCTTCACAAACCGGGAAGACAAGCGCTTGCACTCTTCAGCCCTCTCTGCATGACAGTTGTTAAACATGGCGCACATGGCCCTCACTCGTTGTGGCCCTACTATATATGATAGTTAGTCGTGCCCGACTATGACCATCAGAACAGCAGAGGAGGCAACTGCTGTTCCGACTATTTGGGCTAGAATTTGATTATAGTGGAGAGTGTCTTGCCCAAGTACATCCCCACTCTCTCGGCCAAGATGGTTTTAGGACAGTCGGCGTTGGGATGGTTCCCAAAGGCCAACTAGCCCACAAGGCTGCAGCACTAAGAACCAGCGCAATTTTGCCTCCTAGTTTGAGTCATAGTCCTTCACAAAAGACTAAGCTGTAAATGGTTTCCTATTGACTGGAGAAACCATTGATAATACAGCTCTCACTTTGCTGTTGGCCCAAATGTAAACTTATGTCAATCTGTGATATAAGCCGAGTGTTGGGCCTACTATACAGGGATCTGAACATGCAGAGCAGGGTCTATAGCCATCTTTCGTTCTCCCAGGACAGTACTGTTGCCTAAAAAAAAAACAAACAAAAAAAAAGAAAAAAAACAACAACAGGAACAAGCCCTCGACCTTATCCCCCCCGATTTTATCTCGAGTATCCATGGCAAAATACTGCACACCAAGACCTCTCCAGACAGTCGATCCTACTGGGGAAGAATGATGATAAAAAAAAAAAAAATAATAACGAAGCTAAAATGTCCATCAAGTTGACACTGATGTTCATGGCAGTGCCTTTACTACTTGTTGTGCTGCGACAAAATTCTGGAAGATATTCAGGGCAGTTCATTTTCACTCAAGCACTGAATGCAGTGGCTAGCGTGATGTGTACCTGGCAGCAAGCACTGCTGTTATTTCTCTTTAACCCTGGTTTACGCTTCGTGTGGTGCCGTGGCTACCTCACTTGCAAAAGCAAGTCACCATCATCATCATCATCATCGTTTTTGACCTGAAAATGCGCGTGCGCGATTGTATGAAGTCACGCTAAATGTTTGTGAGTACAATAAATGCGCCAAACGAATTCACCATAATTACTGAAATCAGAAATCTATCCTGAACGGAAAAAGAGGAGTTTGAAAAGCATAATCCTAGACTTACTGTAATATATATATATATATATATATATATATTGTTGTTTTTTTTTTTGTGTGTGTGTGTGTGTGTGTGTGTTTCTGTTCTTTTCTAAATTCGAAAGAACAGTTTTACTCACAACAGGAACACCATACATAATTGTTTAGTATGTGCCAAATATTGACTTATGTAACGCATCAATCACATTAAATTTTTTTCATGTACCTTACGACTTTCCTCTTTTGAAAAAAACAAACGAAAAAAAACAACCAACAAAACATTATCTGATATTGTCTGCACACTGAGGTGTTTTTGTGGTTTTTGGTGGGAGGGGGGAGGGTGTGTGTGTGTGTTCAGCCCGAGTTTTGTGTGTTTTTGTGTGTGTGTTTTTGGGTGTTGTTTTTTTCTCTCGCCTGCAGCCCAGGATGTCAAGTTTTTGCTGGCCACTTTCAGCCCCGTCACTTGACCGAGAGAGCAGGCCGTCCTATCTCCTGCATGTCGTGCCGACACAGCAGTTTATGGCATCTTGGGGGCCGGCTGACTCGGGGCCGGTTATTGCCGGGCAAACAGACCTTGCCTTTATAGGGCCGATAAAGAGGCTGCTTACTGCCCGGAAAACATGGGACAGGCCATTGGCTGCTTCCTGTGAGGCCTTGGAGGGGGAGGGGGGTGGAGGAACGGGTGGGAATGGGTGGGCGGGTGATGGTGGCGATGAATGGAGCAGTCTGACATCTTCAGGTCTGTTCTTATGTGCTGTCGTGAAAGCATAACATTTTTTTATTATGTTTTACTCTTATTCTTCTTTTTTGTGTGTGTTGCTCTGGGGATGGTGACCAGTGTCTCTAATCACGGGTACTACATTACCATTAAAAGAGGAAACGAAAAGTGACAAAAGAGACCTGCTGCAACTGTGTTGGCCGAATAGTTTTGACTGGAGATTGCCTGATTAAAGAGACCCAGCCCAGCGACCCAAAGGGAATGCTTAATCTAGGACTTCGATCGCGTCCCGAACTCGTCCCTAGACAGTGGTGGTGATTCAATCGCTGACTCACTTTATGGCCACGTTCTGTCTGCTTCGCCGCTTCCAACTTGTTGCCACCCCCTTCTCTTAAAAAAAAAAAAAAAAAAAAAAAAAAAACCCAACCATCCCCATCCCTCTAACATTTGCTCGTACCCCAGCCTCACCCCTGTCGACCCCCCCCCCCCGCCCCAACCCACACCCACACACACACAACTGGTTTAACTGTATAGGCCTTGACCCTTTACAAATGGAGTGCACAAACATAATGAATCCCTAACTTAAACTCTGCCTCCTTATGGCGAAAGCTTTATGTACGAAGTTCACACATAACGAATCACTAACTTAAACTCTGCTTTATAATGGCAAAAGCTTTATGTACAAAGTTCACAACATTCAACGAATGAGAGAGAGAGAGAGAGAGTGAGTCACAAAGAATATTCAACAGATACGTGATGTTACTGCTGAACATTTTACTCCCCGCTATTCCCTCCCTCTCCCCCCTTCACAGAAATAACAGAACACTTCATCGGTATCGGTAACACAGGCGGAGGTATGTCTCTCTTAAATTAATCGATGTTTTCTTTTCTTCTGTGCTGCACACTTTGCATGTTGATCACACCGCGAACGGTGCAGACAAAAATCACGCCGTGCGGTGGCCTTTCTTTTGGAGGGGGGTGGTCAGATACAGACATGGACCGACTCAATTTGCATTTCTCGTCTGTTCGGTGGAGATCAGCATGTCTTCCCGTTTTGTGACGCTGTTGAAAACGGTTTTAAAACAGTCGAAATTTATATGCACTACGGTACAAATTATAGACACAATCGTGTTCTCGTCTAAAAAAAAAAAAAAAAGACCTGACCACGCTAGCATTAAATAAACTGAAACTCGCCCGCAGCTAACATTGCTCTGGCTAACATTTCGGTCCCAAGATAGAATTACGAATAGGAAACAGCTTACATTACAAAATATTCATTTGTACGCGCACAAAAACCCCACCACACACACACACACACACACACATTGAGAGGGGAAGAAGGGAGTGGGTTGAAATACTTTTGCTTCCAAAAAAAAAAGAAGTTTTGTAAGCATTCTTAATGCATGCAAAGAAACAATATACAGAACTCCTTTTCTGGGCTGGCTTTCAGAGTCGGCCCAAGGTTTCTGCTTTGTAACTGGATTAGATTGTGTCAAGAACTTGCTTACCTTCCACACACATACACAGTCACACAGACATAAAGTGGCTTTTCCCCTTCACATGATCTGGTCATGTCTCGTTTAATGCACGAGAGAGAGAGAGAGAGAGAGAGAGAGAGAGAGAGAGAGAAGTTCCAGGAAATAAAAACAACAAACACTATTCGTACAAACGCCAGGACGAGCTTTGTAAAATTCGATTCATTTTGATCAAACTTTGGCTGCTGGTTTGCACCGCACTGAACAATGTCCCCAGGCCCTTGTTTTTTTGTTGTTCACTTCTTCCCGCCCCTCTCCCCAACCCCCTGATCTACCCCCCACACCCCACCCCACCCCCAACCCCCCTCACCTTTCAGTTTCCATTAAATGATTAAAAGCAATCATGCTTCTTGCCTCGGGCACTTGAGGAGTGTGAAACCAGAGCCAGACTGAATTGCAAAGTCCGGGCTGTCCTGGCGCCGCCAGGAGAAGAAGAAGAAGAAGAAAAAGGAAGGTGTGAATCAAGATAATTTAGCTCCCAACTCGGAATTCACGTCACCCGTTCCCCCCCTCTTTTCCCCAGTTCATCATTTCCCAGAGAGGAGAAAGAGGGAGAGGGTGGGGGGAAAAAAGTGGAGTTGGATGGGGAGGGGGGTGCGGCCGCGGGAGAGAAGTGAGGGTTGACAGGCTGAACAGTGTATTGAAATCGCCCGCGTGTTGTTTGGCACAGCATGGACAGTCGAAGTCAGTCTGTACACGTCTGAAGTCTGGACTTTCGTATTCCGCTTTATTATTATTATTATTATTTTAGATATTGGTAAAAGAATTAAGATCCAAGGGAAAAAAAAGTGTAAGTCAATGGCTCTGAATACTGGGGAAGGTGAAGTACAATTTATATGATTTCAGTCTCTCTCTCTTTCTGTCCTCCTCTCTCACGCTCACACACACACACACACACACACACACACATACACACACACACAGGCGGGCTAAGATAGACGGTCCCATTGGAAACGCGTGCGCCTTGAAAACAAATACATAACAGATCTGCAGTGTTCCAGTCAAGCGCCGGCTAAGTTGTTTTTTTGTTTATTTCTTTTGTTTTTCTTTTCTTTTTGTTGTTGTTGTTGTTGTTATTTTTTGTCATCGCTTATTGTCTGAAAAGCCAGAGTGCTGTATCCGTTCGGTTTAGACGACAAAACACAGACACACAAACGAAGACACGGGCATCTTACGCTAAACGCACATAAAACCCAACACTCCGGCAAAAATGGAAAAAAAATATATACATAATTGAAAAATCGTTTCAAATGTTGATAGTCCAAAACAAAATAGCTGATATACGCAGAGAACAAAACAAAAGAACCAAACACACACACACACACACACACACACACACACATATATATATATATATATAGAGAGAGAGAGAGAGAGAGAGATGGATAAGGTCACATCGTTATCTGCCTCGGGGGACCAACCCACAAATTTCACCCAAAAATCTCCCATGACAGGACAAAAATATAAAACACAATACAAACACACAATACTTCACTGATTTGTTTCGTATATTTTGTCGCTTCACAATCAGTTTTCTTTTAGCAAGAGTATATATAATAAGCATCAACAGATCCAAACGAGGATGAAGGCAAATGTTTCAAAATCAAAGTCAGCGAACACTGCGTGATAAATACCGCCCAAAATGTCGAGAGCGCAGTTGCAGAATCGGTTAGTCGTTGGACTTTGTGATCAAGTGTTCACCAGTGATTAGGGTACGAAGCCTGGTATTGTGTCCTTGGGGAAATACACATTATTCCACCCAGGAGCGAGTGGGTACCCGATTTCGGTTGAAGGGGGTTAAAACCACTGCTCTAAAAATACATGGATAGCTCATTGGCCAGGAAAGCTGAAGCCAACTGGACGCCATATTGTTTCCCGTATCCGGCCGTCAGTCCGTTGACAAGTCGTCTGCTAACTGGTGGTAGTTTCTGAACTGTAACCGTGTATATTCGATGAAATCGTGTTTCGCCTGCCCATTGAAATCTGCCAATGGTTTATCTACCAAAGTTTTTGAAGGAAAACAGTACAGTGACACGTGGCGCAAACTTGCAGTGGAGACACACACAGGAATGTCAGCTTAACTGACGCCACGAGCAAGTGAAAGCTTGCCGTGAAGCCAGCTGAGCACTCGGCTACACATATGAAGTCACCGCTTCGCGCTATACTGACACGAGAAGCAAAATGGCTGATTGAACACTTCCGCTGGCTTCAGTTAGCAAAGGGGCTCAAAGAAGGTATGCGCTATCCATGTATTTTTAGAACAGTGGGTTAAAACGGCGGAAGGGGAGGATTGGGAACCGCCGTCGTATGCCGAGCCCTGGACACAATGGAACAGAAATTCAGAGCCCCGGTGATCTAAAGGCTATATGGCCTTTAACTCTCTCCATACGAACGGCGAAAGAGACGACGTTAACAGCGTTTCACCCCAGTTACCATCATCAAAATATTGCAAGTGGAAGGCTCTTATACTGAAGAGGTGAATGTTGACAAAGAATACCACAATTCTGACGACGGAAGCTAAAGGTTGGGTCATTCAGACACCCACTGGACATCCGAGGGGTCTGTGTAGAGGAGAAGAGAGGACTGGCCGTACTGAGTGAGTTAAACTCAAACGGTTTATGCCACGAGATGGGCGGAAGTGAAAACTGTGTGTTCCCAGGATGACAAATGATGGCATTCTGGGTGAACGTGTCCGTCCAGGAACGGAACAACCGCCGTGTCCCTGATTGGAGTTATACACACACGTGCCCAGGTGCTCACCCCTTCCGGGTCGTGTCTGGATTCCAGTCTTTCGTAACACACGATAAACCGAAGTCCCATTTGCAGCAGCACGCAAGCAGATCAGACAATAGATCCCATTTACAGACATCACACACACACACACACACACACACACACAAAAGTGCACGGCGTTGGACTATACCGACGAACGCACCCAGAGGAATGAGGCTCGAAACTTCACACAAAAAGGTCGTCATTTGCAAATTTGTATTTCTTTTTATCACTACAGATTTCTGAAATTCGGGCTGCTGTCCCCAGGGAGAGCGGGTCGCTACATTACAGCGCCACCCATTTTTTTTTTTTTTCCTGCGTGCAGTTTTATTTGTTTTTCCTATCGAAGTGGATCTTTCTACAGAATTTTGCCAGGAACAACCCTTTTCTTGCCGTGGGTTCTTTTACGTGCGCTAAGTGCATGCTGCACACGGGACCTCGGTTTATCCTCTCATCCGAATGACTAGCGTCCAGACCACCACTCAAGGTCTAGTGGAGGGGGAGAAAGTATCGGCGGCCGAGCCGTGATTCGAACCAGCGCGCTCAGATTCTCTCGCTTCCTAGGCGTACGCGTTACCTCTAGGCCATCACTCCACTTATGGAATGCAATACACTACCAGCAATAACTTCCACTGCCATTTCCCAACCCACACACTATTCTTCCGCCCAAGACAAATGACACAAGAAAGGCTAACGTCGGCATATCTTGACCATCTTCTGAACCTGCCTGTGTCCATTCCAATCAAGACTTTCCTTTGAAAAGAAAGAAAGAAGAAAAAAAAAAGTGAAGGAAAAGCTAGAGGAGGGAAGAGCGTAATGCATGCCGCCACATCTACTGGGATATGTTAATTCCTCCCCAAGAAACAGACCCCCCACCTTTAAGCCCTTCCCCCTCACACCCTCCTCAGGGAGATAAAAAAAAAAAATCCGGAAAAAAACCCCACTGCCGATGAAAAACATGATCACTCACTGCAACTTGTGTGCCTTGTTATGATTCTCTACGGCCCAAGTCTGGCGCCGCCAGTTTTCAAAACAGGGGGGGATTAAAAAATCGAATAAAGAATAGCAGGAGGAGGAAGAAAAAGAAGAAGAAAAGGGTGTGTGTGGGGGGGGGTGGGGGGTGGGGGGGGGGACAAAGTAAATAAAGATGGACGACTGAACGAACCAGGCTGAGGGGGTTTTATGAGGAGAGGGGGAGGGGGGGGGCAGAAGTGAGAATATTAACTGCCTGACCCTGTGGGCAGGCCTGTCGTTTTACTTTTGTTGTTGTTGTTGTTTTGTCAACTCCGCAGGCTAACATGGAGTTTTACACCACACCTTTCAGATACAATTTAACTTTCGTGGAATCTTCCTTGTCTGCGCTCTGCGCGCGCTGGGAAAACAAACAAACAAACAAAAAAAAGCTGCTGCCGCTGCGCGCCCACACATACAAACAAGACTAGGGGATGCGAGCGCACGCGTGCGTGGAAAGTTTTTTTTTGTTTGTTTGTTTGGTTTTTTTTTTTATATTACGTTTCTTTCGTCGGAATGCACAGAGACGGCGCGACGTGTCGGTTCCAGACGATCAGGGTTCATCCACATTTCGCTTCCTCACCATCTCCTTCCACTCGTGAAGTAAGAGATAGAGAGAGGAGGCACTAAGAGAGAGAGTGTGTGTGTGTGAGAGAGGGTGGGAGGGAGCAGAGAGACAGAGAGAATCAAGCAACTGCAGTTCCATATCAGAGCCAAGCCTTCAGAGTCGTAGCCGCAGCTCCACTCCTGATTGCGATTGTGGGGAAAAGAAGAAAACGTGGTGGTTTGCACGTCTCGTTAGATCATAGAGAAAACAAAATCACCATGAAAAAAAACAAACCAACAGGAACGGAACTAAAGAAATGGAAGGCTTCTGTCTATATATATATAATTACATCTTGTTGAAGCCAGACACGGTGGTCGGTTTTGCCCCCAATTAAAAAAAAATGCTGTTGATTTTGGTCCCACGTTTACAGTTAGCATTCAGCTAAATCAGTAGACATTCATCTCATGTACATGTCACATGCAATATATTTACTGTAAGGGAAGGGGTGGGGGACTGATGTTTTTTTTCTGTTTCATCGTGACCCTACCCCCCCTGTCCCCGCAACTCTCTCCCGGCACCCCAACCCCTCTCGGAATATATAATTTTCATAGAAGTTTATTCAAATGAGAAGAAAGGAATAACTTTGAAACTATTCATGCCAATTCCACAATTTCATTTTTCGTGGGATTAAAAAAATAACAAAAAACAAACCCATCTCCTGTAAATTTTACAGCCAATCACACTGTGTGAAAAGATGTCTGTATAAATGCAATTGATGTTGTGTGTTTGAATCTGTCGACAGGTAGAGGACACAAAGCACAGACGGACAACCAGATCCCGGAAGGACACTCATAAGAGCAGCTAGGACCCAACGAGGACCCCCCTTACCCCCCCCCCCCCCCCCCACACACACACCCACACACACACCCCCACTCGGACAGCCAGCCAGGACGTCACTGCTGACAGCCAGGTCTCCCCACAGGACACCAGATGGACCCAAGCCTAGCCTCAAACCCACCACCTACCACGGAGCAAGCAAGATCTCGGCCCCGAAAAAATTCACCTGAAGGGCGTCACTCCAATAGGTCGTTAAAACTCAACCTGTAGACACATGGTTTTATTTTGTATGTACCAGTTAGCACGTTTTGGACCCCGACAGTATCTCGGGATATAAATCTGGTCAGTTTAGCAAGTACACCTAATGTCATTGTCACTGTTTGACAGCCATTTGAGTCTGTTTCCACAGTAGTTTCTGTTTCAGTGGCTCAAGGAGGCGTCACTGCGTTCGGACAAATCCATATACGCTACACCACATCTGCCAAGCAGATGCCTGACCAGCAGCGTAACCCAACGCGCTTAGTCAGGCCTTGAGTAATCCACAGTAATCGATGGCTAACGAAACCTACAGTTTAACACAGCAGGAATATATTTGAATTTGCCACATTTGTTTTTTCAAGACTCTTATCCAAGATCGCAGACTAATCAATGCTGATAAAAAATTTTTTTAAAATCAGCAAGGAATAGAACAGAAAAACAAAAAGTAAAGTGTCTGGCTTAACCGTTGATGAGTTTATTATTACTGCTTTAAAACGGATGAATATGACACTGCGATAAACAAACCTATTTCAAACGTGTCTCAGTGAAATACCTTTGACATCCCTGCTCACTCTCTCACTCTCTCATCTGTTCAGAAAAAAAATGCACAGTTTGCAGCCAGTCTACAGCAAGCTGCTCAGTTTCAAACTTCACCCTGTTGTCTTTAAATAAAGGTGCTGATCCATTCTTTGCTGACAGGAACTAGATAGAGATGTGTTCCAGATCTCTCCCCTCCTCCTCCTCCCCCCCCCCCCCCCACACACACACATCCACTGAGCTATTGAAAATGCCGGTCAATGCTCCCACCCTAGTATCATCCTCTCCCCCTTTCTCCCTACTGGAAGGGGGTAAGATGAAGGGGAGGGAGAGGAAAGGGGGTGGGGGGTGATCTTCCGGAAGACTTGACAGAAGTCATGCAGCCGATCGACGAACCTTCAGACAAAGGTCGGCGGACTGTGCCACACACACACACACACACACACACACACACACACACACAGCACAAGACCACACAGACAGAGCTACTGAAGCTAACTAACTCCATCGTGTGTGTGTGTGTGTGTGTGTGCTGCAAGTGGTGGCTTTTCTGGAAGCAAGGGACGGGCGGCGCAGGTGCAGGGAGCCGGCAGCCCCTGTCGTTCCAGCCACACGTGGCGGTAGCAGCCATGTTTGTCTTGACGCACACCCCGTCGCCTCCGGGCGTCCCCGTGAGTGATGGCCCCTGCCAGACAGCGCCGCTTGACGGCAGACCGCTCAATCACGGCTCTACGTCATTGGGGAGAGGGGGTAGGGGGAGGGGGGGTGGGGTAGAACTCCTTGTTACTGTATCCATAAACAGCAGTACTCCCCGCCGCCCCCCTCCCCTCCACCTTTCTGACCCCCCCCCCCCCCCTCCCTCTTCGTGCTTTCTTTTCTTTCTCTTTCTCTGCACCCCTTCCCTCTTGCCCGCCACAAGTCTTCGTCTAACTTTTAAAGACTTCTTTTCTGCATTCTCTCCCCTCCACGTGTGTGTGTGTGTGTGTGTGTGTGTAAAGTAAGCATGCACACACACCTGTTCTTGTTAGCTTTAAAAGACTTTGCCTTACTTTTCACGATCGCTTCGCGATGTTACCCCCTAGTATTTGGCAGGGTTACAAAACACGTAACTGATGTAACCCTTATCACTTCCGTGAATAAAGACACTTGCAGTTTTATCAGCTTTTTAGCAGAGGAGTCCGCAGAGCGCCAAACAGCAGTACCAAGACGTAGAGCTACTAACATGTTTTAATGAGACAACAACGAAAAACTGGGCCATGGATGAAGACTGACGCCTGACACTCCGCTTCATTTTTCCCCACGTCCACAGGAGATTAACAAAAACAAACAGAAAGCAAAGTACAGAATACTTTCAAACAGATGACAGAACGTGCTGACGGTACATGGTGTCGCAATGATCTTCTTGTAGTCGGCCGGAGAGCTGCCTCACAGGAAGTACTGAGGAAACCAATATCATATTGACTACATACCATTCTGAATTTGCATCGCAAAAACATGCAAAAATCATAGTATACAAATTACTCACCTGGGTCTGGGCACCTGTTCGAAACGATATAGGGTAAATTTTGATGGCTGAAGAAACCTACTGCTCAACACAGCGGGAATCTCTTTTGATGGCTATAGATACCTACGGTTTAACGCAGCAGGAATATATCTGAAACCTACAGTTTAACAACACGGCAGGAATCCGTTTTGATGGCTAAAAAAACCCCTATAGCTTAGCAACAGGAATCCGTTTTGATGGCTAAAAAAAAACCTATAGCTTAGCAACAGAAACCTACAGGTCAACATAGCAGTAATCTGTTTTGATGGCGAAGGAAACATACAGCTCAACACAGCAGGAATCTGTTTTGATGGCTAAGGAAACCACAGCTGGAATCTGTTTTGATGACTAAGGAAACCACAGCAGGGATCTGTTTTGATGACTAAGGAAACCACAGCTGGAATCTGTTTTGATGACTAAGGAAACCACAGCAGGGATCTGTTTTGATGACTAAGGAAACCACAGCAGGAATCTGTTTTGATGACTAAGGAAACCACAGCAGGGATCTGTTTTGATGACTAAAAAAAAGTCCCTACAGCTTAGCAACAGGAATCTGTTTTGATGGCTAAAATAACCTATAGCTTAGCAACAGGAATCCGTTTTGATGGCTAAAAAAAATCCCCTATAGCTTAGCAACAGGAATCCGTTTTGATGGCTAAAAATCCCCATATAGCATAGCAACAGGAATCCGTTTTGATGGCTAAGGAAACCTACAGGTCAACAAAGCAGTAATCTGTTTTGATGGCAAAAGAACCCCACAGCTTAACACAGCAGGAATCTGTTTTGATGGCTAAGGAAACATACAGCTCAACATAGCAGTAATCTGTATTGATGGTTAAAAAACTCTATATTTTAGCAACGGGAATCTGCTTTGATGGCAAAAAAAAAACCCAACAAAAAACCCCATACAGTTTAGCAACAGGAATATGTTTTGATGACAAAGGAAACCTACAGCTCAATACAGCAGGAACCCCGATAGCACATGATGCCATGTCTGACCAATGCCGTTGAAGTAATCCATGAAACGGCATTAGGTGTTGTGTCGACACAGACCCTACATGCTGATTGCCTGCCACATCCACACACGCTCGGACTCGGACCCACTGTCAACCACAGACTAATTACGGCCAGTCAGTCAATAGCATGCACGCATGACAGCAGACACAAAGCGAAAACAAACCACACGTTCAATTAAGGATTATTTAAGAACTAGTTACCCCGGCCGCTATGGCCCTCTGTGTATACTCCCTGTCACCCACTCTCATACACACTTGCTGGAGAGACATTGTTCTCTGGTCATCATCAGTCTTTCTGAAAGAGTGTGTACAATCCATCTTGCTTGGTGTGAAACCAGTACTAAAACAATACACAACATTAATTAAAGTCGAAGATCCACCATACACACACACACACACACACACACACACACATGCCCGCCTCCCCTGACCCCTCTCCGAAATCCCCAATACCACACACACAACACACAACACAAAGGTTCGTGAATACGCGCGCGTGCGCGCACTACACACACACACACACACATTGACACTTGTCTACCCTCCCCTCCCCCCACACGCAACATACACCCCTCTCTCCAGATACATAGACACACACACACACACACTGACAAATACACATACACACACACACAATGCCAAATACACACACACACTGACACATGCCTATGCCTATCCTCCAGCCCCCCCCCCCCCCCCCCCGCCCCTCCCGACACACACAATACACCCCTCTCTCTCTCCAGAAACATTGATACACACACCATACACCCCTTTCTCCAGATACATAGATACACTCGCACACGATGACAAATACACACACACACACACACACACACAGATACCTACCCTCCCCACCATACACCCCTCTCCCCAGATACATACACACTCGCACACATTCACACACACACACACTTGACACCTACCTACCCCCTAACCCCTCCACCTCCCCTCCACACACACACACACACAAATCACACCTACCTAGCCCGTAACCCCCTAGACCCCCTACACACATACACACCACACACACGCGCCATACACCCTTCTCCCCAGATACATACATCGATACACTCGCACACAATGAAAAATACTCGTACACACACATGGACACCTGCCTCTCCCTATCCCCACCATACATACACTCTGACCATATACACACTGAACCCTACCTCCCCTTTCCCCAGAGTCTACACACATCACACACACAAATGACACCTACCACCCGAACCCACCAAGAAGGCCTAACCACTCACATAATTAACCACAACAATCCCACGCACCAACCATCATGCAGCAACAAACCGGAACTACCGGTTGTTCAAAAAGCAATGATGAGAATACAAAATAAATATACAAACCATAATACAAAAACCACCATGCAGTACGACGAAAGAATGAACAAGCAAAAGGTGTCAACTGAAGAGCGAGAAAGATGTGAGGCATGGCCAGGCGTAGACAATCATTTTAAGTAATGCAAGGGACGAGGGCATAGACATCGGGCGCCTCCATCTCGCCCTCCGCGCCTTCCTCCCCGCCCGGCACGGGCAGGAGCCGGGTGCCGTCGTGCGGGATGTGGCAGCGGTCCGCCAGGAACCACTTGAGCCGCTCCCCCACCGCCTGGCCCACACAGGCCGTCCAGTTCACCCTGCAACAGGAAACGACACAACACAACACGCACGTGGGCGCTGAGTTAGTATGAGGCAGGTGTCTGGAAGGCTTTACAATTTTTGACGTGTGTGTGTGTGTCTGTGTGTGTGTGTGTGTGTGTGTAATTATTACAATGTACATCAGAACACAACGCTGCAAACGCTACTGGTTGGGTATTCCAGGCTTCTAACTTCAATCTTACTGCGCGTAGGAGCTTATATATATAATTATATGTATGTGTGTGTGAGTGAAGCATGAACCCATGGCAACAATAGGATTGTCCCTGGCAAATTTCCGTAGAAAAATTCACTTCGATAGGAAAGCAAATAAAATTGCAGGCGGGGGGGAGGGGGGGGGGCGCTATCAGGGTAGCGACGCGCTATGTGGAGAGCAGCCCGAATTCCCGAATTTCAAACAGAGAAATCTGCTGTGATAAAAGAGTTATGCAATACAACGATGCTGGCATGGCCATGTAGCAAGAACCTAGCAGCTTTGCTTAAAAAAAAAAAAAAAAAAAAAAAATCCTCAAAAGGAACTGTTGAGTCAGGCAGACAGACTGAAGAATGAATATGCCATTATGTTACGTGTAAAAGAAGTATTAATGTAACCTTTTAACGCCCACTTTTCCCCACCCCTCCTCCTCCAAGGGGGGGTGGGGGTGGTGGCGGCAAGAAATAAACGTTTTGCCTTTCCCTTTCAAAAACAGAAGAAAAAAACGATGGAGTGACTTCTTCTTCTTCTGCGTTCGTGGGCTGCAACTTCCACGTTCACTCGCATGTACACGAGTGGGCTTTTACGTGCATGACCGTTTTTACCCCGCCATGCAGGCAGTCATACTCCGCTTTCGGGGGTGTGCATGCTGGGTATGCTCTTGCTTCCATAACCCACCGAACGCTGACATGGATTACAGGATGTTTAACGTGCGTATTTGATCTTCTGCATGCGTTTACACACGAAGGGGGCTCAGGCACTAGCAGGTCTGCACATATGTTGATCTGGGAGATCGTAAAAATCTCCACCCTTTACCCACCAGGCGCCGTCACCGTGATTCGAACTCAGGTCCCTCAGAATGAAAGTCCAACGCTTTAACCACTCGGCTATTGCGCCCGTCGATGGAGTGACAACACTGCTGAAGAATGGACAGGAAACCCATCTGCAGAGACCCAGGCTTTTGACACACGACCCACAGAACTGGAGGAATCTGGTGCCAGTTGCATTGCTTGGTTCTAACTTTTTGACAGTAACACGTGGACTAAATGCCTACGTTGACCGAACTACGCCATTGGTCAGTTCCATACAACTCACAGTTAGTATCGGGTTACGACCATACTAGGCTCTTCCGTCCGAGCAATGCAACTAGCTCCTGGTGAACAGTTCTAGTGTGCAACGCCCCAAATGACTTAAAAAATACGGTGGGGGGCGGGGGGGATATATATATGCTACTTATCACCGAGTAAGAAAAATCAATGTCTGGTGTGAAAACGCGTAAACAATGAACGAGAACACCTCAGTCATTTTATAATTATGCATTCATAAAAAGATACAAATTCCTTTGAAATGTTAACTTGAAAGTTAACGACACATACAATGATAACATTCATACGACTGCAATAATCAAAAAGGACAGCCATAAAAGAAAAAAAAACAACAGGCTATCGTACACAGTTTGTTTTACCCGCCCATACCTCTTCATCATGAGACACAGACGTAGATAGACAAGACGTTCTCCTGGTGAAGCCCAATGGGAGAAAATTTGAGAGTGGATAAAAAAAAAGGATGGCAATTCTTTTCTTTGGGGTTTTATACAGCTGTTTGATTTTGGTTCTTCTTCGAGAAGAATCTGCCCCTGTGGAATCAATTTCATGGGATGGTGCCAGCGGGTCCAGGATTTATCTTGTGTTTATATATATATATATATATATATATATATATATATATATATATAATTCCATCGAAGTCTGTAACATTCGTTTTCCTGTCCAAAAGTCTAAAATCAAAATCAGTATTACGTAAAGCTGAAAAGCAACGAAGGATGCTCCTGCCTCCAGAGATGTCCATAAAGGGGCCACACGGCACGGCACAGCACAGCACAGCACAGTACAACACAACACAGCACAGCACTGTACGACACAGTACAACACAGCACAACACAGTACAGCACAGCACAGGACGTTGTGGCATGGTCACTATCCATCACCACACCCAAGTCCTAACCACGTTTTAACACACGGCACACAACTTCAAACTCACGGCGATCATGAGAGAAAAACAAAAAAAAGTACTACTTCAGAGCCCAGGTTCAAACACACTGACATAATGGAACCACAGGGAATTAAAACGCTGCGTTGGCTCAGCAGTTATAATGCGCTGGACTGGGAGGAAGCAAAATTAACGTCCACGCCAGCAGACTGGATCAGTACTGCTATCGGTGACAAACATACAGACAGTAAACCATTCCTATACACGCCCACGCCCCCGCCCCATCCACCTTTCGCATCATAAAGACAGCATTAAGTCATTCTATTGCCAACACGTTCCCGTGAATCTATCTCCTCCCTAGTGGTGAAGAAGAGAGGGGGGGAACACACACACACACACACACAAAATTGCCGAATGCGCAAACTTCCTTACTGTTGTATGGGCACGCTGCATTAAATTTCAATTTACACTAAACAGGCCTTTTCCCGCAAACGTGATTCTCTTCGGGGTCCATAAACAAGGAGGCCCTGAGCCCCATAAACAGCCGGGAAGCAATTAGTGATAAAGAGAGACAGGAGCTGAGGGGTTTCCCGTGACAAAGGATTATGTCCTTTAAACTAATTTGCCCTTCCCTTGACGGACGAGCGAAAGCGCGCAGCGTGAGAAAGAGCCGTCCTTAACGCAGTTATGAGAAATCATTGCCGACACCCTGTCCCATGCCGATATGAAAACGATTCCTCAGCGTGCTTCTGTGTGTGTGTGTGTGTGTGTGTGTGCGCGCGCGCGCACGCACGCGTGTGTGTGTACGTGCGCACGTGTATGTATGTGTGCGTACGCGTATATATGTGCGTGCGTACACGCGCGCGTGTGTGTGTGTGGGTGGGTGGGGGCATATGGGGTAAGTGTGCGCTCCCGTGCGTGAGTGAGAGCGTGTGTGTGTGTGTTTGTGGTGTGCGTGTGTCTTCGGCTGGACGAACCGAACAACAACCCCAAATGGCTAAAGGGCTCCCCTAAATCAGCCAATAAACCTGTTACTCTTTCTCAATTCTCTTGGCCCTACAAAAACATAAGAAATTAGGATTTATGTTTTCTTGAAACACAAAATTGACACAGCGAAAAAAAAAAAAAAAAAAAGCTGAAAACAATGCACGGCAAAATGTCAAACACACACGCACGCTAACAAACACACAGAGAGACAGGCGCACACGCCCCCCCCCCCCCCCCCCCCCCCCCCCCCCCCCAAACACACACACACACACACACAGAGCACAGCGGACTTCACATAGCCACACATCCGAACTGAGGACACGTTACGTTATACTCACCCGCCCCCACAACTAAAAACCGACTTCAAAACATGTTTTCTTTCTTTCTCATAATATTTTCATTGCTACAATTACTGTTGATGGACTGCGCGTTTGTCATACAGGAAAGGTTAAATGGAAAAAAAAAAAAAAAAAAAAAAAGTCTGAAGACAGACGCAAGCGCGCAAGAGCACGATCGCCACTGCGAGAATAAAAGCTAAACGACCTCAACCCTCAAAAGAAGTAAGCCCCTGGATGGAAGAGAAAACCTAACCTTCAGGCAATTCACAGAACAACGACAGAGACCCAGAACACGCCTCTAGCGCGCGCGTGCAAGTCCGTCACATTCACAATACACAATCAAAAAAAAAAAAGAAAAGAAAAGAAAAAAAGAAGAAAAATCCATAATAACTACATACATCCATCACTGCAATGTCCTGTTTCAGCGTCCTTAAATCACTGCACCTATTGGTTACATTTTCGTGGTTTTGGGGACCAAAAGGCTGGAATAAAAAAAAAAGCAAGGTGGTGGTTCGTTAGTTCCAGTGACTGAATCCGCATCAAAACTGCGTAAAATAACGGACAAAAAATAAAAAGAGTCCGAATCCACTGAAATGGGTTACAACAACATCTACTAATGATAAATATCGCTTCATACAAGCACAGAAAATAGCTGGACAGCAACAACAAAAACAACAAAAAAAGGTTCCTGAATTGAATACAGGACGCTGAAATAGGACTTTACCATAGCAGCAGACTTGACTACACAGGTACATGATCTGACCTGAACAGCAGGGCATGGTTCCAGGGCGGGGGGCAGGGGAAGGCGGACCAGAAGTCCTGCAGCAGCGGGTCCAGGCCCGGCAGCCCGCCTGCCCCCTGGATGACGTCATGGGCCGGCAGGTTGACGTCACGTCCGGGGCCTGCCATCAGCACGTGCAGCACGCTCAGCGTCGTCGACATGTAGGATGACCGTCACAGCGCCCAGAGAGGCTACGTCGCCCTACCAGGCTGACGTCATCCACCGGCTGTGGGGGGGGAAAAAAACCCAGTCACTCTCTCTCCCTCTCTCTCCCCTGCCCTTCCGATCTACTCTCTCTCTCTCTCTCCTACACTACTCAGGCTCTCAGAATGACGTAACCATCGACACCATCGGGGGTCTGTCAATGTTTCTTTATGGTGTCTGTGGTGAATAAAGGTCTCGGACTGAGGCTGAGATCTAAAAAAAAACCACACACACAAAAAACCAAAAAAACCCCACTATCTATGCTACTGTTGTTGCCGTTTTTGTTGTTGGTAATATCACTCTGGACGAAGTCTCAGATGGTCTGGCAACTAAGACTGAGAATCTTCCAAAAAGCACTCTATACTGCTGCTGCTGCTGACTTTTTTTTGTTGCTGGTAATATCACTGTGGACTGAAGTCTTAGGTCGTCTGGAAACTCATACCGTTAATTCTTTCTACCGCTTGCCGGACTCTTTCCCCCGAGGTCTTTAGAACGTCGGCAGGGTGGCGGAGAATCCCCGGCTTTTCAAAATCACCAGGCTGGTCTGTGGGAATGCTGATGATCGACAGGTGTGTGTACAGGTGTGTGTACAGGTGTGTGTGTGTGTGTGTACACAGTCCACTGGTGGTCAGGGGAAGGTGTGATGTCCGGTCACTCCGATCTGGTCCTGTAACACCCCAAACAAAACAGAGGCATGTTCTGTGAGACACTGTTACATTCTGAAAACATGATATAAACCTGGGATATATCGAAGGCCAAAAATACTTGGGAGCAAATCCGGATTTAGCTTCGGTCAACATAAAAAGCAAAAGAAAAGACATGGTTTAGATACAACCTAAACGGTGGAAGGGGAAAATGGATTCTACACACACACACACACACACACACACACACACACACACACAGCATTGGAAGTAAATGTGGGTTGGGGCGACATGGAAATAACTTTGGAATAAGCCTAGCCAGAATTAAACAATGACATATTATTCATCGACGTATCAATCCAAAACTAAAAGTCTGGGTTCTTCAATCAGCAAGTGGTTTGCTTGCGGTTAGTTGAGAGGAGGATGAGTAGGCATGTGGTGGACAACACTCATCACGCAAAAATACACCCTCAGATGCGTTCAAAACAGCAGTGGTTTTTATCCCCCACCCTCCGTCTCGCCCCTCTCTCTCTCTCTCTCTTTAGACACACACACACACACACACACACATCACTGAGTGGAAAGACTACGACTGAAGACTACGACACGTACACACATAAAGCACCCTTCCCTATCCAGAATTTCTTCTTCTGCATTCATGGGCTTCAACTCCCACGTTCACTTTATGTATACGAGAGGGCTTTGACGTGTATGACCGTTTTTACCCCGCCATGTAGGCAGCCATACTCCGCTTTCGGGGGTATGCCTGCTGAGTATGTTCTTGTTTCCATAACCCACCGAACACTGACATGGATTACATGATCTTTAACGTGCGTATTTGATCTTCTGCTTGTGTGTACACACGAAGAGGGTTCAGTCACTAAGCAGGTCTGCACATATGTTGACCTGGGAGATCGGAAAAATCTCCACCCTTTACCCACCAGGCGCCGTCACCGAGATTCGAACCCGGGACCCTCAGATTGAAAGTCTAACGCTTTAACCACTCGGCTACTGCGCCCGTCCCTCTCCAGAACATAAGGCGACACGCGCGCGTGCACAAGACAACGCCGACAGGCAAATCAAACACTCCACAGTCACGCATGGAAACATAAATTATAAACACTATCTGACTGACAGCAGGTGACCACGTGTGCATTTTTTGTGTGTGTCAGTGTGTTTTTGTGCGTTTCAAATATGGTCACATGCACGCACTTGTCACATTCATGACCACACACACACGTTTTCCAACACTATCACACACACATGCACACAAACACACTCTTTCTCTGTGTCACACACACACACACACACACACACACAGAGTGTGCATGCACGCGCGCGCGCGTGTGTGTGTGTTCTGAGAGTGTGGATGGGTGAGCAGCATTCCATAAGGAGTACACGATTTTCGTGACGATAACTTCAAGTCTGAAGAGTATCGTGAGGGATGCAGTTATATCGAGAGAATTAGAATTCACACGTCTTTGCCATCCTGAAACAGCAAGTGTTTTGCGATGGGTGGTTCGTAAATGTTCTCGATCCACCTCTCGATATATTACAATCATGCATAATCTAATTCAGAGCAATTCCAGATCTATCTCTCTCTTCCCCCATTATCACATGTGTATGCACTATTTTGTAATGGATGCAGATTAGCGAGGACAGATTGGGAGAATAGGCCGTGCCTAAAATCTTAATCCCAGGAAAAAAAATCGTTTTGACTTCTGAACAAAGGGAGCTGGATAATTCATTTAATTATCTTTTTTTTTTTAGTATCGGAGGCTGCACAAACTTGATTCATTTCAATGGTGATGGTGCGTTGTAAAATATCGGGATGGAAAATTGAAGTCTGTTAATTTTACGTTTGTGATCACAGTTCAACAACATACCCCTCTCTCTCTCTCTTGACCCCACCCCCCGACCCCAGACCGCACCAGACCCTGCCCCCCCCAACACCCCCTCCCCCTTCCCATGTGTTTGAAAAATGGCCTGAGACCAATGTACAATAAACCATTTGTCTTGTCTCTCTCTCTGTGTGCCTGTTTGTCTGTCTGTTTGTCTGTGTCTCTCTCTCTCTCTGTCTGTTTGTCTGTCGGTCTGTCTGTGTCTTTCTCTCTCACGTAGTTTACAGATGACATTTTGATGTTGGTTTTGTGTATCTGAATCAATACGAGCGACTGTGTTGAGGTGGAGACATTTTGTTTCTTTGAACATTCTGTTCACGTCCTTTTTTGGCGGACTTTTTTTTACTCCCTTATGCGTGTCCCTCTTCAACGTTTTTTTTTAAAAAAAAAGGGGGGAGGGGAGGAGGAGCAGGGAGGGGGACAGATCCCATTTTTACTTATCTATCATCCCCGATAATCAATGATCTCGGGTCGAACAATACGTTTCGTTTTCTTCCTTGGTAGCATCAAAAATCGTTCAAAGGAAAAGATCGGAGATAATGGGATAATGGGTGACTTGGCTGAGAGAGCGAGAGAGAGAGAGAGAACACATTTTTACACAAGATTAAAACCCGTTATAAACAAGATGATGATGGTTAAGTTGTAGCTTCCAAAGGTTGGCCTTCGTTAACAACACCCCCCCCCCCCAATCTACACACACACACACACACACACACACACACACACACACACACACACACACACATTAATGGCTCTTCTCAGGGATCCTAAATCCTGATAGTCCAGTCACTTCGTAGCCTCTTAAAAACGTCCAAAGGTTTTGTTTCTCAACCGGTGTTTTTATGGTCAAATTGTTTTCAGTGAGGTTCCTTGTCTTTCTAACAAGTAACTTACTTGAGAAAGACAAAGAATGCGTAAATTCGAGGGTACACGAGAAATAGGGTAACCATAGAATTCGTCAACAAATTCACCTTGATTACTTTTTTTTTTTTTTAATCTTGTGTTTTACCGGTCAATTTACTTCTTTTTTTTTTTTAAAGTCATTGAGTTACATTTGTCAGTTGACTTATCTCGCCATTTCTATCGAAGACCACCACAGCTGATCCACCAGTTTGGAGGTTTTATTCTCCCTCTCTCCCTACCCCCACCCCCACCTCCCAACACACACGCGCACGCATGCACACGGGAACACTTACATGAAGAGATTTTCGTGTTCAATTTTCTATTCCCCTACACAACGGAGTAGGGGAATAAAAGTATATTTAAAAACTATAAAAAAACAAAAAACCCTGCGAGCAGCAACACAAGACCGTTTTGAAGACAGGGTGCTGCTGTTTTTTGTGACTTCACCCCAACACGGCCCTTTAGGCACCGTCACCCTGACGAGTCTGGCACAACCCCCCCTGGGAGGGGTAGGGGAGTCAGTGGGGGGTAGGGGGGGGGGGGGGCAGGGGGTGGGGTGGGAGTTGTCCATGTTAAGAGCAGCACGGACGTCTGAAGCGCTGGGCTGGGTGGCGGGCGTGGGAGGAGAAAGAGGAGGAGGAGGAGGAGGAGGAGGAGGCACTTAAAGGGCCATCAAAGACAGCGCAAAGTGCATTAAGACAACTTCACTTCCCTTCCCTTCATCGATCTGGTGCTCCAGTATACAGTCACTGCCAGAACCCCTCCCTCCCCCCACCCCCCGCCCCTCCTCCCACGCCCCCATCCTACCCCCCTTCTCTCCTTCCTATCTTTGGCCACAACCGCCTCCTCCTCCTCTTCCTCCTTGCTACTCTCCCACTCCCCCAGCCACTTGCTGGCTGCAAGTGCTTGAAAAAGGGAAGTGAAGGCGGGGTGGTGGAGGTGGTGGAGCGGTTAGAACTCTTGTCCTCCCTCCCTCCCTCCTCTTACCCCGCCCCCCCCCCCTTTCCCCCTGTCCCAAACCATCACCCCCACAAAACCGTGCCCGTTCTTCTCCACACAGTGTACCAAAGACAGTGCTGTCAAGTCTTCCATTCTTTTCTTGCTTTTTCTTTACTTCTCTGACTGGGCAGATTTCTGTCGAGATGTTCTGGAAAGGTTTTTTTAGCGAATTTGAAACTGGTGCTAAGGTGGCATGCGACAACGTAATACAACAAACAAGAATCGCGGCTTGTCTTGCATAAAGTAAAACCCGAGCTTTTAAGAAAGAGGTAAGACAAGAGCAATCAGGCGATCTCTCTCTCTCTCTTTCTCTTTTCTCCATCCCCCCAACATCCCCCCCCCTCCTCTTTCATTTTTCTCTTCACTTCCTCTCCCCCTACTAACTCCCTTCCCTTATCCCCCCCCCCCCCCCCCGCCTCCCTCTCCAACCCAACATTCCCCAACCCCTGTGGCAGAAATCATCTGTTTCCGGTACACATTTTTCATGTTTGCTCCCCGGAAATCGTCTGCAAACCATATGATAATCTTCCTCTCTCTCTCTCTCTCTCTCTCGCTCTCTCTTACAACAACACGTATAATTATCCTCGATTAACGTGCGTCAGGTGAACCAGCCCACACTCGTACTCAGACAATTGTAAAGATGTAAATCGACCTCTAAGCCTGATCTGTCTCTCATGGCATCGAATCGACAGAGAAGATGAGTGTGTGTGTGTGTGTGTAGGTGATTCTAAAAAGCGATCTCCGTGCCAATGACTGGATCTGACGCTCTTTAAAAGCTTACCAATTCTCAACTGATCTTCTTAGCAGGCACGAACTCTCGAAACAGAACGATCACACATTGGAGGTACAAACTGAGCTGTAAACATGACTCTTGATCACATGAGTGATGTCATCGAAAAATTCTGGATACGTATTCACACACACACACACACACACCACACACCACCACCACCATCATCATCATCATCATCATCATCCGAATACAAATGCATGCGCGTGGCACCCACACACACCAAACCCCTCTTCCACCCACCCACCTACGACCGCACGAATGCAAACGCACAAGTCACACACACACACACACACACACCACGTGCCTCCTCCACCTACACACAACCGCACGAATACACACGCAAAAGTCACACACACACACACACACACACACACACGCACACACACACACACACACACACACACACCCTACGCACCCATGTCAGTACTCGTCCGCATGCAAACATGAATTTCACCAACAGTCCCCTTGAACGCCCCCCGCCACCCCCACTCTCCCTCCCCCCCACCTTTCTTTCTCTCTCTCTCTCTCTCTGTGAGGCTGTTCCAACCCTCCTTCTAACAGAACCGTTTCCCAGACAAGTCGTTTTCAGCCAGCAGCTTGGGGGGGGGCAGCGTCTGCATCCTCACACCACATCCTCTCCTTTATAGCGTGAAGTGCAGATGGGGGATGCTGCGAATTGCCAATAGCCACTGACATTTATGTTGGGGGGGCGCAGTTCTGCTGTTGTTCTGCACACCCGGAAGGACCTCTCTCCGCGACTTTTTTTTTTTTTTTTCTCCAGCGCACAAGTCTCACAAGCGTAAGTGCACACCCACACAAACACATCCACACACGTACATACATACATACACCCACGCGCACACAAATACGGGTACGAGCGCTTGAGTACTCATGAACATGCACGCAAAGAGAGAGGAAGAGAGAGGGGGGATGGGGGGGGGTGGGGGGTGGGGGGGGGAGAGATTCAAGATTCAAGATGGTTTATTCAATTAAGGCCATAGCCGCATATGAATAGGGGGTAATAACAGTTTTACATGTGTCATTGCAATTGGTAATATAAACAATGCAACGTCATTCACAACAAACTATCAGTGAATCTAAGAAATGAGTGTCTCTCTTAATTGCAGTGCTTTATAAAGATACATAGCAAAACTACGTATAATGTTTTCATCGTTAGATGCCATTAATAAACATAACCGAAACAAGCATGGATTTATATAATATTTTGGGGGAATAAATTGGATTTGTAAGTCAGTCAACACGGGGCATTTTAAAACAAAGTGAACTTCATCCTTCTTTGCACAATGGGCACAATTGTTCAGAATGACATGTTGCTTTGTAACGATATCTGTGTGTGTTTACTTTAGAGATTCCAAATCTAAATCTGGTCAATGTAAATCTGAGGTGTCTGTTAAAATCAAACAAAAGGTATCGCTTTACTATATGATCAGAGGTAAAATTTCGATAAATTTCAAATCTTTCACTCGTTTGAATATGGTTTTCCCACTCCTGCCACCTACAGTCTATCAATCGTTGAAGAATTTGCACAAATCTAATTTCATCCCCTACTCCTTGATATTCCCATACATACATACCCAGAACCAAGTTCACGTAAACACATTCGTACATTCGATACCCAATTTGTTTTGCCTCTTAACTCTTTCCATACGAACGGCGAAAGAGACGACGTTAACAGCGTTTCACCCCAATTACCATCATCAAAATATTGCAAGCGGAAGGCTCTTATACTGAAGACGTGAATGTTGACAAAGAATACCACAATTCTGACGACGGAAGCTAAAGGTTGGGTCATTCAGACACCCACTGGACATCCGAGGGGTCTGTGTGGAGGAGAAGAGAGGACTGGCCGTACTGAGTGAGTTAAGTCTAAATCATATAGCATATTGTAAGATTTACTTGGCAGTAGAGTATTATTCATTTTTAATAACTTTAACCAGTAACGAATGCATCTAATAGCAGAGTTAATATAGATTGGGTGCCGATTAGTTTCTCCATATACTAAATCATTGGGTGTTCTCACTTCAACCCCTAAAAATTTTTTAAGCCCAAATAAATGAACACACCCACAATGCATAACCGATTTTCTATCTAAAGGGGGGCGGGGGGAGAGAGCAAGAGAAGATATAGATAGATAAAGAGAGAGAGAGAGAGAGAGAGAGAGAGAGAGAGAGAGAGAGAACAAGCGCATAATCTTTTCGTTGTTTTTGCTTTGCTTCGTTTTCTTTCTTCGTGAAACGTCTGTTCCACTGAAAACACGACGTCCACCTGAAGCCCAACACGCAGCACACACGCGTGTTGCTGAGCCTTGTCACTGGACCATTCTTTCTTCTGCTGTGTGCACGTGGCCTTTTACAACCACCTGCACTTGTAAGACATGAACTATATTGTCCACATTCAGGATCTCTCCCCTCCCCCCCCTCTCTCTCTCTCTCTCTCTCTCTCTCTCTCACACACACTTCCATGCCTGTTTCACTCTGTGATAGTGATCAAAAACAAGGGTCAGTATGAGCAGGGTGGGTTTTTTTTTTCTTTTTCTTTTTTCTTTTTGCTTTAAGGTATTTTCATTGCACACAAGAGGATTAGGACAGTGTCTCACTGCACCCTTTACCTCCCTGTCCTCACCGCTTGACTGTTCCCCCTTCCCACGCTGATAACAAAACGGCAACACGGAGGGGTGGGTCAGTCACACTGGCTCAGTCCTGCATTCTTTCACCCACCAACACTCAGCAGCAACACGTCTGCTCTTAGAGCTGCGTGTGTGCTTCCTCCAGGTAATGGACTTCAAGTGCTGCCACTGATTGGGACGGGCACAGTCGTCGATCACTTCAAACTGATCGATCACAATACGGGCTTGACATCCCCGTCAAACAAACAAATCAAGGGGCAGGTGATTCACGAAGTGGATTCGCGGTGTAGTAAACCCACACCATGTCAAACAAACAAAATGCTCTCTACATTTGCTTTATACTTCTTCAATGATTTTTTTTTGTTTGTTTGGTTTTTTTTTAGTTAAGAAGTCAGCCGAACAGATTACGATCGAATAAAAAGAAAATTACAAAAAAAAAAAAGTAAAGGAGTAATTCCCCTGTCGTATTATTTTATACATAATGTGTGGAACAGTTTACCTCACGATCTTCGCCACTCTCTCCTTCATTTCAAAACTGGTCTGAAAGCACATCTTTTTTGAAAACGCCTATCCATAGACCTTCCATACCTTTTCAGTTATAAGCCATGCAAACTCTCTCTCTCTCTCTCTTTCGTTGTGTGTGTGTGTGTGTGTGTGTGTGTGTGTGTGTGTGTAATTATGTAATACGCGTAGTGTCTGAATCTGTTTTATATTACTGTACGCTAAATCTTTTTTTTTTTTTCTTCTTTCTTTTGTGAGTTATTGCGCGCGCGCGCGCGCGTATGTGTGAGTATGTGTTTGATGTTGATTGTAAAGCTCTTTGAGCTCTCTTTAAGGGAGGAATGATGCATCTTTATATTTTCTGTGTTCGAATGAATGGGACTGTGGCGCAGTGATCTCCATTACATGTTACATGTATGTTTTGTCTTCGCTTCAACCCTTCTACCAACCCACGGCGCCCAAAGCTCAATTATCAAAAAACCGATCAAACTGTTCAAACTATACACATGCACACGAGAAAACTGAAAAGAACATGGGATTACCACTCTAATACGCCTTCTAACACTGGAGAACGTATCTTGTAAAGGTCATTTTGTGCCAAACTATCGAGCGCTCTTCTTTAACTTTGCTTGAATCAATGAAATGTCTTGCCCTGACTGGTTGAAAGGATCGATCGAGATTTCTTCACACGAAAATACCAAGTACTCACACCTTCACAGGACTGCATGTGGCAAGCCCGCTAAAGGAGACGCCGATTCAAATCAAATCAAATCAAATCACACTGCATGTTACCCAGCTGACAATTAAAACCGCGCGCAACGAGTCCTTATAGAACTGTGGTTGCATCAATAGACAGGGAACAGACATATATGGAAAAAAAATGTGACGGTATTGGACAGATGAAGATGTAAAATACGGAATAATCGGTATGATCGCACTTTAGCATCCTAAATTCAGCTCCAGGAAATAAGGACGCCAAACTGCAACATTACGATACATTCCGTCCCACTTTAGCATCCTAAATTCAGCTCCAGGAAATAAGGATGCCAAACTGCAACATCACCATACATTCCGTCCCACTTTAGAATCCTAAACTCAGCTCCAGGAAATAAGGACGCCAAACTGCAACATTACGATACATTCCGTCCCACTTTAGAATCCTAAACTCAGCTCCAGGATATAAGGACGCCAAACTGCAACATCACCATACATTCCGTCCCACTTTAGAATCCTAAACTCAGCTCCAGGAAATAAGGACGCCAAACTGCAACATTACTATACATTCCGTCCCACTTTAGAATCCTAAATTCAGCTCCAGGAAATAAGGATGCCAAACTGCAACATCACCATACATTCCGTCCCACTTTAGAATCCTAAACTCAGCTCGAGGATATAAGGACGCCAAACTGCAACATCACCATACATTCCGTCACACTTTAGAATCCTAAACTCAGCTCCAGGAAATAAGGATGCCAAACTGCAACATCACCATACATTCCGTCCCACTTTAGAATCCTAAACTCAGCTCGAGGATATAAGGACGCCAAACTGCAACATCACCATACATTCCGTCCCACTTTAGAATCCTAAATTCAGCTCCAGGAAATAAGGACGCCAAACTGCAACATCACCATACATTCCGTCCCACTTTAGAATCCTAAACTCAGCTCCAGGATATAAGGACGCCAAACTGCAACATCACCATACATTCCGCGCCGTCCCACTTTAGAATCCTAAACTCAGCTTGAGGATATAAGGACGCCAAACTGCAACATCACCATACATTCCGTCCCACTTTAGCATCCTAAATTCAGCTCGAGGATATAAGGACGCCAAACTGCAACATCACCATACATTCCGTCCCACTTTAGCATCCTAAATTCAGCTCCAGGATATAAGGACGCCAAACTGCAACATCACCATACATTCCGTCCCACTTTAGAATCCTAAATTCAGCTCCAGGAAATAAGGACGCCAAACTGCAACTTTACGATACATCATTACGATACATTCCGTCCCACTTTAGAATCCTAAATTCAGCTCCAGGAAATAAGGACGCCAAACTGCAACATTACTATACATTCCGTCCCACTTTAGAATCCTAAATTCAGCTCCAGGACTTTATAGGATGCTAAACTGCGACATTACCGGAACAATCTAACAGTCGACGAACGTCACACCAGAATGTAACGAGACTGCACAAAAGCTGCACCACTATACTAACCCACAGGCAATGGCAAATGAACACGCGTCGGCTTCGCTCGTCTTCTTGTGTGTCAAAGCTCGTACCAGATGGATTTCCCACCAATACCCCTCCTGCTGCAACTCTCGGCCTTAATTTACACAGGAAGGGGGTGGGGGAGGAGGGGGGCGGGCGCGGGGAAGGGGGGCCTGGGGGTGCTGCAACAACAAACTCGAGGACAGAAGAACAAAGCTCAGAAACAGACGGTAGAAAAAAATCCTTTACCGGGCTGTTACCAGATGTGATTTGGACAAAGCTCTCCCCGGCTTTTTTACGCTAGTGGAGAGAAAAAAAGAACACCAACACGAGCTGCTAGCGCTGCATCGGTGTTAGAAGGCAAAACAAAACAAAAAAAACGATGTCGTCGTTTTCACGTGCTGAGCTTTGCACAGACCACCCTGCATGGGCCCCGGATTGTTTGAAACACTGCAGCCCTGGATGTTACATCCATAGCCCTTCACTTGTTTACAGGCAAAACAGCTTCTGCACCCGCCACGACGGAGACGAGGTAAATTGCCGGCAGTTCCGATACGCCAGCATGCGCGCGCGTGCACATTGTGTTTACACAGCTCGGGGAAACTGGAGGACAGAGTTTATATATCTCTCTCACAGAGAGAGAGAGAGAGAGAGAGAGAGAGAGTGTGTGTGTGTGTGTGTGTGTGCACGTGCGTGCGAGCTTAGAGAGCGAACGACAGAGAGAGAGAGATAGAGAGTGTGTGTGTGTGGAGTGAGTGTGTGCTCGAGAATGAGCGAGCGAGCGAGAGAGAGAGAGGAGGAGAGGGAGTTTTGTACAAATATTTACCACCAGTGATTTTATGATAAAAATGATATAGTACACAGTTTCCATGTCTGTCTCCCTCCCATCTCCGCCCCACCCCAAACATTGTCTGCAGTGTACATACCCCCCCCCCACCCCCCCCCCCCCCCCCCACACACACACCCACCCTTTCCTTATTCCCACTCACCCACGCACTATGCCAACGCTTGGCCTCAGTAATCGAACACGGATCACTCATTCGTTGCGCAACGTGCCCAGTATCACAGTCGTCACCGACTGACACACTCACAGACACTGATGTTTGCTGTGGAGAGACCCCTGGAGCCAGCTGCATAGCTCGGACGGAAGAGCCTAGTATGGTCGTAAGCCGCTACTAACTGTGTGGTATCGAACTGATCAATGGCGTAGTTCGGTCAACGAAGGCATTTAGTCATGTGTAACTGTCAAAAAGTTAGAACCAAGCAATGCAACTGGCTCATGGAAACCTTGGAAAGTTAGGTGACATATACAGCAGTCGAGTCGAGTTGTTCGTCGTGTGCAACGTTGCCTCGCCTGGCACGCTGTAAATGCATCATCAGCGGTAACGGCAATGTGGTCACTTGTCAGATGTCAATCGATCGCTACCACAGTGAAAGCACAAGCATTTCAAAGTCACTTGTTGTGGCACTTAAGACACACCTAGAGCGCTTCAAAATGCGCTGTTATTTACCTGCGTGCTAGCTGAATCGGTAGCATAAGCAGCATTGACTTTGAAGTTGTGTTACCTTGTGAATCGAGAGTGATCACTCTTTACTATTTGTTAACCGTTTGTGCTTCAGTACCTGCAAGCACCAGGATGTCTTGCACTTGCTTGCACTAACAACCACGAACACTAGGATGTCATCGTCAACGTCACTAATGAAACAGTTAGATGTCATTGTGCACACCGATAATTACACGACCATTTTGATGTCAGTTTTAGTCGTCAGTGCAACTGGCAGCACTCATACGGGAGTCACCTGGTTACATATTTGACACAATAAGCGGTCGGAACGGAAGTCACGCGTGTCCTATGTTGTAATGAAACTGTAAACACCTGGAGCCAGTTGCATTGCTCGGACGGAAGAGTCTAGTATGGTCGTAACCCCGTTACTAACTGTGTGTAGTATGGAACTGACCAATGGCGTAGTTCGGCCAACGTTGACATTAATTTTAGTCCACGTGTAACTGTCAGAAAGTTAGAACCAAGCAATGCAACTAAAACCTGAACACCAGTCGTTTAGTGCACTGACATCACGTCATGACATGCGCTTGACAGCAAGGTAATACACAGAGACATTGGTAGCATCTGTCCTGAAGCTCCTGTATACGGATGATACAACATGCACAAACTGCAATGTCCTTTGTCGCGAACATGAAATGACACCCACCTGCATGCACTTGAATAATGTCCGCTGTCACGTATTGTGCTGACGACACTTAACAATCACTTCAAAACCCACCTTCCGTGTGCAGCAGCTATATTATAAACACAATACGAACACTTAAACGCTCCACAACTGTCGCGCAACCGCGCTCGATAAGTGATCACTCCTAAGACTCGCACGGTCTATGACAGAAGGTCCCGAAAACTCGAACAGGTCGTCTTCACACAGCCCGGCAACTGTCGTTGAAGTGACGCTTCAAGTCATTGTGCACACACACACACACACACACACACACACACACACACCTCAAGCCAGTCTCCAGCAGTAAGTGCTTACTGGAGTCACCTCCACGAACCCCATCTCCCACTTCTCTCTCTTCCAGCCAACCAACCAACCACCCAGGGTCATGAAAGATCCTGTAGCGCCCTTTAGTGACGACATAAAAACTTTGGCACTTTGCGATAATGCTGTGTGGACTTGTGGGTGGCCGGTAGTGTTGGAAAGGGGCGAAGAGGAGGGGGGGGGGGGGGGGGGGGGCGGTGGGGGAGGGGGAGGGGGAGAGGTGGAAGGCGGTTTGAAATAGTACAGAGGCTGTCTCGAATGTGAAAACGAAGAACACTTATATGTCTACAATCACACAGAGGCTGTCGAATGTGAACATGAACACTTAATTAGGTGTCCAGAATCAGCGGTATGTGTGGCAGGACGTCACATAACCCCCCCCCCTCCCCTTCTTTATTAAAGAAAGGCACTTCTGAGAGGAGTAAAACAACAACAACAACAAAACCCAACAACAACACTTTTCTTAATTTTGGAAACACGTCAGTTCATGTGTTCTGCACTGTTTGATCACCAGCAGTCTGAATGTCGATTTTTGTCCCAATGTGGAGTGATGGCCTAGAGGTAACGCGTCCGCCTAGGAAGCGAGAGAATCTTAGCGCGCTGGTTGGAATCACGGCTCAGCCGCCGATATTTTCTCCCCCTCCACCAGACCTTGAGTGGTGGTCTGGACGCTAGTCATTCGGATGAGACGATAAACCGAGGTCCCGTGTGCAGCATGCACTTAGCGCACGTAAAAGAACCCACGGCAACAAAAGGGTTGTTCCTGGCAAAATTCTGTAGAAAAATCCACTTCGATAGGAAAAACAAATAAAACTGCACGCAGGAAAAAATTTTAAAAAAAAGAAAAAAAAAAGGGGTGGCGCTGTAGTATAGCGACGCGCTCTCCCTGGGGAGAGCAACCCGAATTTCACACAGAAAAATCTGTTGTGATAAAAAGAAATACAATTACAAACGGTGAGATATCAGCGCAGAACAGCAAACAACCAAGGAAACCTCGCAAACGACCGATACAACTGTGAGTGGCAGCAATCACTGACAGCCTCTCCCTCACTGTGTGTGGTGTGTGTGTGTGTGTGTGTGTGTGTGTGTGTGTGCGCGTGTGTTTGTGTGTGCTTGTGTGTGCATGCGTGCGTGCGCGTTTGAATGTGTACGAGTGAATGAGAGACAGGGACAGAGAGAAGTCAAAAAAGCGAAAAAGAAAGATACAGGGGGCAAGAGAGAGAGAGGGTGAGATAGAGAGAGAGAGAGAGAGAGAGAGAGAGAGAGAGTGAGAGAGAGAGACAGAGAGAGAATCAAGATGGTTTATTCATGAAAAGGCCAATGCCCCTCATGAAGGCGTACGTGAAAGAGAGAGAGAGAGAGAGAGGAGAGAGACAGACAGACAGACAGACACAGAAAGAGAAAGACATCGTTTTAGAATTTAGGCGACGGTGCACTGCAGGCGCAATGGACCTACGGACGCTAACTCTCTCTACGACCCCCTCAAAGGTACCACCAAAAAGGCAGCCGGTAAAAGCAGCCACTATTACAGGCCGGCCCTGAGTGAGTTTTATGCGGACCAGCCAGGCAGACAGCTCCATTCTTAAAGTGGCCCCCTTCACACCCTCACACATCCATTTTCGTGAAGGGGTGCAGCGCAGATCCACTTAAAAGAATGGCACATTCTTCCCCTCCCCTCCCTCCCCCCTCTCACACACACACACACACCTCCCACCCACCCTAACCCCCATACGACCCTTATCGAGCGCACGTTTGTTAACTTTATCGATGTGGGGCTTTCTGTACAGTTCTGCCTAGGTTAACCCTCGAACTATGAACTATTCTACTTCATTTGCTTTTGCTTTTGCTTTTTTTTTCTTTTTTTTTTAATGTACCTCTCTTCAGGTTTTTGTCAGGGCAACTCTCTTGTAGCCTGATTCTTTTACGTGCGCAAAAACAAAAACAAAAAACAAACAAAAAACAAAAAAAACCAACAAACCAACCAAACAAACAACCACCAAAAAAAACCCACCTCACGCTACATGCAAGACTTTGCTATATTGTCTCATCCAAAAATCAATATACAGATTGACAGAACATGACACACATACATATCCATACAGAGGGAGACAGAGATCCAGAGAGAGAGAGAGAGAGAGAGTTATCGGTTTTCCTTTTCCTCCAAAAGCGGAGAAAGACAGCGTGCGTTTTACAGGTTTTCTTTGTGAAAAAAAAAGAAAAAAAAGTTAAGTGATCAAAAGCTCTTGCCATTTGTTCTTAAGTCATTTCAACGTTCTCCTGAAATCATGCGATTTCTTTTACCCATCTGAAGAAAAGGCTGCAAAGGTCGAAATGTCACACAGGTGCGCTTTTTATCGTTTCCCTTCCCTGACTGAAAAAGTCTGAAAATTCCAAAATGTCACAAGCACGAACAGTGTCATTTTTGGGGAAGGATTTGGAAGCGGCTTGATCGAAGGAATGTGCTCTTTCGACAAATCGCTTTGGCGTCCACTGAGCTTCAATGTCACATAGACAAATACAACACATAACAGTACACAGTACAGTACAGTACAGTACAGTACAGTACAGTACAGTACACTACACTACACTACGATATAGTAGCCGTTTATTGTCAGGCATGTAGGTAGAGTCTATTGCAAAAGCAAACAAGCCACTTACATGGTGCAATACCTATCATACCCGGTGCCAGTTGCATTGCTTGGTTCTAACTTTTTGACAGTTGCGCGTGACTAAATGCCTACGTTGACCGAACTACGCCATTGGTCAGTTCCATACTACACACAGTTAGCAGCGGGTTACCACCATACTAGGCTCTTCCGTCCGAGCAATGCAACTGGCTCCAGGTGTTTACAGTTTCATTACAACATAGGACACGCGTGACTTCCGTTCCGACCGCTTATTGTGTCAAATATGTAATTATGTTAATGATGATGATAATGATGAAAATAATAAGTTTAATTTCTATTGTGCCTCAAATACAACAAAAAGAAACATAATACATAAATATTATGATCACACACACACACACACACACACACACACACTGGTGCTTCAAAACATAACAGCGACTTCGCTGGAGTTTGTCAACCATGTGCATGCTATACGATCACACGTGTTGGTGATCTCTTCCGGACACAACAAACCAATGAACTCCAGGTTGAACAAACCATGCGTAAATTTGACTTCGTTCAGCAGCTGACAAGCATGCATACTGGGGAACTTGAGAAGTCCAGTCGTTCGTTGTCAGACCTTCACGCCCGCCCCATGAATACCGACTTTGCTCCAGCAGACAATCATATTCCGACTACGCACGGGGCACTGCCGCCTACGAGACCACATGTACCAAATGAAGCTGTCACACACTCCTGACTGCCCGTGTAAGACAAGCCCACAAACACCGGAGCACATCCTGCAGTCCTGCCCCCTGTATCAAGATGCACGGACGCAGCAGTGGCCCTATGGAGCCACACTGGCAGAAAAGCTCTGGGGCACCAAAGAAGACCTCATCAAGACCACCACCTTCATTTCCAACATAGGACTGCAAGTCTGAGACCATGATCACGGGGAACGCAGAAGAAGAAGAAGCTGCAGTGAAAGTCTTGACGTTCAAAGTCCAGACGTTTTGCTCTATGCCCGACTTATGCAAGTCAGTCCCCATGAATACGGCCCCAGACTGCCTCAAGTTCTGGACTTTATCCGAGAATCCTGGGTTCGAATCTCAGCAACAGCATCTGATAAGTTGAGGGAGTTTTCTGTCCCCTCCCCGCCCTCCCCCAACCCATGCTTAACGTATATATGTATATATGTATCTGTTGGTGTCTTTGTCCTCTCTGTGTGGTTTCAATTAAAAAAGAAAGAAAAGAGAGAGAAAAAAAAATCAAACACATACATTTCACACACCAAGTCCTTGGCAGAGTTTTGTGGATTCCGGAAAACATGAACATACCAAGTATACCCATCCCTTCCCATACACAGTGACTGAAAACGGAGCATGGTTGCCTAATAAAAATGATGACACACGTAAAAGCCTACTCACCTACTCACAAACACAATGAATGTGGGGAATGCAGCCTGAGAACATACACACAAAAAAAAATCCCCTACCCTTCCCACTCCCCCCCCCCGCCCCCCTCCCCCCAAAAAAATCACTGCTCAAGAGCACGTGGGCTGACAGGTCTTTTGGAATCAGTTCCTTGCTGGGTGGCTCCCGCGCCGACCTCTAGGTGTGAAAGACGGCGACAGTTGGCACGTGCACTCGCCTGCCGCTGTTGCCAAAACAAACGGCCAGAGATCGCTTAGTGTCTCGCTCTCTCTCTCTCTCTCCCCCTGCGGCTTGTCTTCATTTGTGTTCAGACGGACTCCCCGCTTGTCAGACATGGTGCCGCTTTGGCCACACCAGTGTGATTGAGAAGGGGAAAAGTGTGTGAGTGTGCGTGAGCGTACATGTGTGTGTTCGTATGTGTGGACGTACGCACGTAGGAAACAAGCCCAAGAAAAAGAAAATCAGGCGCACGCGCGCACGCACACATACACACAGAAGGAAAGACAAACGTGCGCATACGTATACACATGCATGGACTCACACACAAATCCTCACACTTTCCTCCACAAACTCCTTCCTCCACCACACACACACACACACACACACACACAGAGGGCAGTTAATGCCCCAAACATGACAAGCAGCAGATCAGTCAGTAACACTTCCTCCTTCCCTCCCTCCCCTCCCAACGATGGCACTAATGCTGGGGGGATTAACACGTAGACACGACACACGTCGGCTGGGGATTTTCGGAGGGAGCGCGCACACACACACACACACACACACAGAGAACTATACCACAGCTCTGCCCCTGTACAAGGGAAGCACTGACAACGAAGAGGGGAAAAGAAACGCCAAACATAAAAACTCACGAACTGACGACCTCATCGTTTGACTGAATTGTCGAAACAGTTTCAGATAACAAGGCCCAGGCTGAGTTCACAGGGGATGCTGTTGTGTCAGGAAGAGGGCATTTGGGTAGAGAGTACTTAAGTGAGTTACTCTGAACACCCTGTCTTGGCAGCAAAAACACTAAGACAGGAACCAGTTCTGAACAAAAACAAAAAAAAAAACAAATCAAAAAAGTAGCATTTCTTTTTGGTGAAGGGTGTAGGGGGTGGGGTAAAGGGGGGTTCAGCTCACTCACTTCAGAGAAATAAGTGGAAGGACAGACGTGGATATAGATTGAAAAAACGAAACGAAACATAAAAAAATAATTTAAAGAGGTCAAGGAATACACACAGTTAAGCCAGTGCCTTTTCCCATCCACCTCACGTTCATATCCCATCCATATCACCAAAGGAAAAAAGAAGAAAAACATCAACTAAAGAAGAAATACTTTCCGAAGCTTATATGGAGACACGTAACGGCAGAACCCCCCCCCCCAAAAAAAAAACAAAACAAAAAAACAACAACAAACAAAAAAAAAACAACAACAAAAAAACAAAAAAACAAAACAACAACAAAAAAACAAACTCAGTTCCTCGATTAACTGTTGCAAAAGCCAGAGATCGTATCAACTGAAAAGCGTTAAAGCACGACGACATGAAATTTGAATTTCTGCACATTTGTGCAATGGTTTACACATATGGGTATTTGCAATACTCTCTCTTCTACCGGGCTATGCATAAAAAAGGGAAAACTTTCCTTGCGAGAGGCTGCTTGGGAGGTGGGGGGAGGGGGGGGGGGGACCAGTGATCAGTGTCCAGCCTATGACATTGGCTGTCCAGCCTCCCACCATTGCTTGCAGCTCCATACTTCCAAAGAGACACGGTTTTATTGAAACATCTCACTGATGGACACACTCATCTTGCCAAAGCAGAACTTGTGTGGCGTCCTCAGGGAGCAGACACGTCGTTTGGAATCAGTTCCTAGCTGGTCGGTTCCCGGATAGACAGACAGATTTGTAAGTATAAAAGACGGAGACGGTTGGCACGTGCACCCGCTTTCCGCTGCCAAAACAAACCAGACTATTATTATATTGAGCGCCTCCACGGCTCGTCTTCATCCCTGTTCCACCAACCTCTGGGTTTGTCAGACATGCTGAACTTTGGCCATAAGCGTCAGTGTTGTCTTTTGTGGTGAACGGTTGTGCTGGTGGTGGTGTTGGTAATGTTGGTGTTGGTGATGTTGGTGCAGGCGGTAGTTTTGTTGGTGGTGGTAGTGTTGGTGCTTGTGGTATGGTTGGTGGTGGGTGGGTAGTCAGTGGGTGGTGGAGGATAGGATTGGGTTGGTCAGTGGTGGTGTGTTGGTTTGGCGTGTGTGTAATGTGTAAGTGTGCGTGCACACGTTTATGTGTATTAAATGTGTGTGTGTGTGTGTGTGTGTGTGTGTGTGTGTGTGTGTGTGCAAGCATATGCACATGTATGCAAACACGTGTGTCTGTCAGTGCTCGCTTGTGTGTGTGACCGTGTACGTGTTGGAGACATATGCATCCACGCCAACCTACCTGTCTCCTCCCATCGCCCACAAAGAACAAATCCTGAACATGACCTGTTGCAGACCATCAGCAAAACATCGATTCTTTCCTCTCTAACGATACCACTTAGGGAAGGTGGTGTTCGGGGAGGGAGGGGGGGTTTAAACAGACTGGATACACGTCTGTCAGGTATTTCCTGGTGGATCTTTCCACTGTACAGAAAGACCCGATTTGATCGTGACCAACGGATTGTTGTATCACTAGGGTGGCACAGAACATTTTTGAAAGAAGAATTGGAATATTTCACACATTATGAAAAGACAGAAAAAAACCCAACCAATTCCTAAAAAAAACCCCATTATCTATTAACTCAGAGATCCTCAGATAAGTTCCTAATGAGATCTGTTTATTGCAATGTTTTTGATGCACTGGCACGTGACGGCAGATGGACAGACAGAAAAACCCGTCATACAAGCCACGGGTGTCACGCCTGGGCAGACACAGAGAGTGGTTGCAAGGTGGACCTGAAGTTGTGAAAGGCGACAGCATGCAGATGCTTGCCACTGCCAAACACAAAACGGCCAGAAGCAGCGTATAAGTGACTGCTTCACCTCAGCTTATCTTCATCCATGTTCTTTCCAACCTTCTCACTTGTCAGTCATTGTGCTGCTTCAGCTTCCAGCACATCCAGTGTACACCAACCCCCAAAACATGAATCTTTAACAGCAGAGTGAAAACGATAGTACGCGTAAAAAAATATGCCATTTCGAAAACATAAATAAACATGCATGGTAGCTTGCAAGCCCACAAACGCAGACGAAGAGCAAAAAGACAAACACACACCTGGGCTGACAGGTCTTTTAGAATCAGTTCCTTGCTGGGTGGCTCCCAGCGCCGACCTCTAGGTGTGAAAGACGGCGACAGTTGGCACGTGCACTCACCTGCCGCTGTTGCCAAAACAAACGGCCAGAGATCGCTTAGTGTCTCGCTCTCTCTCTCTCTCTCTCTCTCCCTGCGGCTTGTCTTCATTTGTGTTCAGACGGACTCCCGGCTTGTCAGACATGGTGCCGCTTTGGCCACCAGTGTGATCGAGGAGGGGAAAAGTGTGTGAGTGTGTGAGTGTGCGTGCGTGCGTGCGCGCGCGTGTGTGTGTTGCAAGTTTGTGTGTGTGTGTGTGTGTGAGTGCGTGCGTGTGCATATGTGTGTGTGTGTGCCAGTGTGTGTGTGTGTGCTAGTGTGTGTGTGTGTGTGCTAGTGTGTGCTAGTGTGTGCGCGCGCGTGTGAGTGTGTGTGTGTGTTTGGAAAGGTTGGGGGAAGTAAACAATGGGCATATCATGTTTTGTGTGCATGTGTGGGGTACATGTGTACATGCATGCGTGCATTTGTGAGTTTGTGTGCACTCGCTCCTGTATACAATAATACAATAAGCACCCCCAAACCCCCAGTCCCGACCCGCCCCTTGCCCCCCCCTCCCCGCCCCTTCTAAATATGTCTAAGTAGCAGCTCATAAGTCAGCTCCGCCCTTTCCATCTCTAACTATGCCACTAATTCTGGAGGGGATTAACTCGTAGGAAGACACGGCACATGTCAAGCCTGGGGTTTTCCGAGGGATTTGGACACATCGCCGGCACAACTGAACACTGTACGTGACGGTGGGGTCACCGGCACAGCAGAAAAATACAAATAAAGACAAACAACAAAAGAGATTCAAACAAACAACCCCCCCCCCAACCCCCCCCCCCCCCCCCCCGAAAAAAACAAACAAAAACAAACCCACAGGAACTGACGACTTCAGCGTCTGACAGAAGCGTCAAAACAACGTACAGCGGGCATAAGTCTTTGACCGGCCGAGTTCAAAATGGTACAAAGTTGGTGGCAATGAAAATAAAGATAATCAGACATCAGGGGAATGGGCAGAAAATGGAGCCGATAATCTTTCTGTCTGCAGGTACACATGTGTTTTGGACCAAACCGTTCCTCCAGTAGCCAGAAACTAAAGTCAGGAACTAGCAAACAAAAAAAACAAAGCCAACAAAATAATGTTCCTATATAGCAGGTGTATGCAGGTCATGGGGTGGGCAGATAACAGTGACGGTATTCTGACTGTCTGCAGGTATACATGTGTTTGGACAGAACCTATCCTGCAGCAGCCAGAACCTAAAGCCAAGAACTCGAACCAAAAAAAACAAAAAAACAACAACAAAAAACAAAACCAAAAACAAACCACGATGGAGTCTCCCGTCGGTCCGACGGATGAGTAGGCAGGCAGGCTTATCTGTCGGTGTGTGTCCTCATATGGGAGAAGAGGCCGATTCTGGATGCGCAGCACTTCCCACAGGTGTTGCAAGGGAAAACGTCTCCAGAAGTTGAGCCCTGCTTCCTTCCCTCACGCTTCTCCTTAATGGCCAGCGTTCTCTTGTTTTCAAACGTCTTTATGCCACTAGAGCACAGCATCCTCCAGCGACAGCGGTCAAGGGCATCAGTTTCCCAGGAAGCAATGTCTATGTCACAGGCTTTGAGGTTTGTCTGCAAGGTGTCCTTGAAGCGCTTACAGGGTCTTCCAAGTTCACGGTGGCCTTCCTTCAGTTGGCCATACAAAAGCATCTTCGGGATCCTGCTGTCTGTCATGCGGACGAAAAACCAAAAGCAAACACACACACACAAGAAAACAACAACCAAATTATGTTCCTATATAGTATATACAAGTCACGGCGTGGGCTGACAATACTGACAGTATTCTGACTCTCCGCATGTAGGCCTCGATGGGTTTGGACAGAACCTTTTCCTGAAGCAGCCAGAAACTAAAGCCATGACAAGAACTGAACAAAATGGTAAAGTAATGTTCCTATAGGAGATATTCGCGTCACTCGCTTTAAAAATACAACAGAAAAAAACAACAACAACAAAACCACAACGAATAGCAAATGGGATGGGTTGATATGAGGGAAGAAGAAAAAGAAAAAAAAGGAGAGACAGAGAGCCGGAGAGAGAGAGACGTAGAGAGAGAGAGAGAGAGAGAGAGAGAGAGAAGGAGGGGGGGGCGGAGAGGGGGGGAGGGTTGGGGGAGGAGGGGAAAATGGGAGTTGGAAGTTGAGCAAGCCAATCACAGAGACGAATAATAAGAAGAAAAAAATTGAAACCAAAGCGGAGAGATAAATGTCGCCTGATTCTTGTCCTTTGAAAAAAAAAAACTTCCATAGAACACATCCTTTTTTTTTCTTTTTTTTAATGGAAGCTTGCTTCAATTTAATGATCACCTCCCGCTCAACCCCCTCCCCTTCACCCCCCAAACCCTCTTTACTGTTGAAAAAAAGAGAGACAGAGAGAGATATATATATAGAGAGAGAGGCACAGAAAGAGAGAGAGAGAGGCAGAGAGAGAGAGACAGAGAGATAGAGAGACAGAGAGAGCGAGAGACAGAGGCAGAGAGAGGGAGACAGAGAGAGAGAGGCAAGCACAGAGAGAGAGAGAGAGAGAGGCAGAGAGAGAGAGAGAGAGAGGCAGAGAGAGACAAAGAGAGAGAGACAGAGAAAAAACAAAAGAAAAGAAGGCAAGGGAAGAAACCTAATTCAAAAACAGGGGCAATTAAACATTCCTGGACAGTTTCAACAGGGGTGAATTAAAAAAAAGAAGAAGAAAAAAACAAAACAAAAACAAACCGTGCTGTTCTCAGCGTTTATTTTTGTTTACAACCCAGGTAACCGATCGCGCCCACATCAGAGATAACAAAAAATATCATTTCACAAACAAGAAACGACACCAGCACAACAACAAGCAAACAAAACAAGCAGAAAAAAAAGAAAGAGGGAGAGAAAAAAAAAGGGCGGTGTCAAATTACATAATCCATAACCACTGCAAAACAAAAACAACAACAACAACAACAACAAAAAGATTAAGTTGTGTAAAATTACGAAATCTACAATCACCACAAATCTACAATCACCACAAAAAAAAAGAGAAGAAAGACAAAAGAAAATAGTTTTCAACATACCTTGTCCACAACCACCAGAAAAACGAAACAATAAAAACAGGAGAAAAAAGGTTTTGTCAATTTACGTATCCACCACCACAGCCATCACAAAAACAAAATAAAGAACTACAGCAACCAAACAAAAAATCTGTGTCAAACTACATCATCCACAACCATCACAAAACAAAACACGATCAAAAAAGCAGGTCTCAAATTACATGATCCCATCATAATCAAGTGAACCGCATCCACAAAATAAAAAACAACAACAACAACAAAAGAACAGAACAGTCTAGAAGAATGTACAATATATTAAAGATACAGCAATTTCTCTAAACTCTTGTTATATATTTACAGCAAATTCTCTAAAATGTAAGTGCTTGATAAAAACAAAAACAAAACAAAACAAAACAAAAAAAACCGTGACAAATAGCAGTTAATGAAAATAAGAGAGAGAGAGAGGTAGGGAGGGAGGGAGGGAGAGAGAGAGAGAGAGGGAGAGAGAGAGGGAGAAAGTGGGAGAGAAAGACAGGCGTTGGGAGAGAGAGAGAGAGAGAGAGAGAGAGAGAGAGAGAGCGTGAGGAGATTATTTACGAGGGAAAGGAAAAAGCACGAACATTGCTTAATGTTGCTGTTTTCTTTTACACATATACATTGCGTTCTACATCCGGTCACAAAGCAAGAGAACAAATATAAAAGTAAAAGGGAGGTGACAACATAAATCTCTGGACAAAAAAAAAAAAAAAAAAAAAAAAAAAAAAAAAGAAATCCTCACCTGACACAGAATAAACGAAAAAAGAAAACAGTGCACAAACTACAAACTATCCAGGAATGAGATCGAGTGATGACACACAGGAGGAAGGAAAAGTTAGAGAGAGAGAGAGGGGGAGAGAGAGGGAGAGAGGGAGAGAGAGAGAGAATAGAGAGAGGGGAGAGAGAGGGGAGAGAGAGGGAAAGAGAGGGACAGAGAAAGGAGAGGGGGGAGAGAGGGGGAGAGAGAGGGAGAGAGAGAGAGAGGGTAGAGAGAAGAGAGAGGGGGGAGAGGGGGGGAGAGAGAAGGAGAGGGGAGAGAGAGAAGAAAGAGAGGGGGCACAGAGAGAGGGCAGAGAGAGAGGGAGAGAGAGGGCGAGAGAGAGGGACAGAGAGAGCGAGAGGGAGGGAGAGAGAGAGAGGAGGGGAGACAGAGTGAGAGGAGAGAGAGAGAGGGGGGAGAAAGAGGAGAGAGAGAGAGGGGGGGGAGACAGAGTGAGAGGAGAGAGAGACAGGAGAGAGAGAGGGTGGAGACAGTGAGATGAGAGAGAGAGAGAGAGAGGGGGGGGGGGGGTGAGAAACAAAGAGAGAGAGACAGAGACAGAGCTGCAAGTTGCAGCGGCAACAGGAGCAGCAGAAAACATCGAAGCCAGTTGACAACGGCTTAAAAAAAAGAAAAAAAGAGACTATTATTATTTTTTTTTTATCCCTTACTGAAAAGATCTCAGCGCTGCTGGTGTCCCTGCAATCACACACACACACACACACACACACACACACAGAGGAAAAAAACAAAACACAAAAAACCAACAACAAAACACGTCTTTTGCCAACATCAATATTTTGCCTCCTCTTCCCAGGCAAAGTCTTGACAAGAGCTTTGCCCGGGCAACTCGACTGCTCGCGCGGCATTGTGGAAAAGGATAGCGTTTCAGGCATTAACTACGCCAATTAAGCACCGGAACAGCTCCCAACATGGCCGCCAAATCTCCTCCCTCCACCGTCGCTCTTGACAGAGCCACAGGAGAAAAAAGGCGAGGAGTTAGGAGAAAAAAACAACACCGGACAACAGTAAAACACATCACAACGTCTCCGCCATTGTGTCGAAAGACAAGACCATAATAAAAGAGATGTTATCCTTTTACCTTGTGGTAAAACAGGATTTGGATTTGTTCGATAAAATCAACTGTGGGTTTTTAATACCCCCCCCCCCCCGCCCCCCCCCCCCCCTACGCCCCCACCCACTCCAAGGTGTGAATAAGCCTGCCTGCAAGAACGCATTCGTGTGCTTTGGATATAGCCACTCTCAGCAGCAGCAAAGGCCTTTGGAATGATTATCATCAACTTGCAGAAAACAGGAGTAGTGCTCCGGCTTGCATCAGGTCATACCCCTCCAGATCCTCAAACCGTTATAGACTGCACGACTCTGAAGAGTGTGGAGAGTTTCACGTGCCCTGCAGCACGGACAAAAGTCTCAAACAGACCAGCTCCGGCAGGTGCCCCCTTCTGCAGACTGTGGATCACGAGCGTGGGGTGAACGTGCCATCAAACTGACCTCTCCCTCAGCTGGCAGATGAGGAGGCTGTCATCACCTCTCTGATAAATGACAGCGAGGCATGGACGCTGTACAGGAAAACAGGATCAATTCCACCTCCGATGCCTGATCGTAAGATCCTGGGCATCTCATGGGAGGACGGAGTTTCCAGCACAGAGGTGCTTCGTTGAGCAAAAAACACTTGGGTTCGAGCACTATCAAGAAATCACACCATCAGTGTCGTTGGACATAATAGTCCGAATGGACGATACGCGATTTGCCAGACATTCTTCTTTTAAGCCGGCTGCTGGAGACAAGAACATCGGAAGGCCACTGACAAGCTTCAAGAACTGCCTGAAAGCTTCCCTCGAGGCCTGCAGCAATCCCACACTCAGGTGGAAAACCCTCGTCACTGACCGCAACACCTGGTGCGACTGGCTGTCCAGAAAAAAAGTTCTGGTGTTTGAGGAGAGAGGGGTCTTCTGGACCTCCACCAGACCAGAAGCGTCAATCCCTTAAAGAGAGAAGACCATGCCCGTCATCTGGTACTGCCTGCACACAGTGCGGCCGCATTTGTGCGTGTGCCTTTGGGCTGGGTTCGCATCTCCGGAGTCACTGACGTCTTCATGGTTCGAGATGGCCATCAATGACTGATACATAATTCATTCCAGTCGATTATGGTCGTAGTAAGAAAAAGGGCAATAACAAACTGAAGTGCTGCACTGGCATGCAAGGGCTTGCACTTACGTGTATTTGCAGTACACTTCCTTGTACAGAGGGGGAGGATGGGAGGGGGGGGGGCATATCATTCGCTCCTCATAATTATTTTCACGATGGTTTTCTCTTTCACACACACACACACACACACACACACACACACACACACACACACGTGCTTCCCCCACCCCCTTCCTCAAAAAGCAGACAGAAGACGTACGCTGGCCAGCACTCCGAGCTCATCAACTCCCATTGACAGCAGAACCAGATCAGGCAGACGACACTAGGGGCATAACCCCCCCTCCTCCACCACCACCCCACATCCTCCACCCGGCCCCCAGCTTCTTTCACCGCTGACAAAACTGATCCATCGGCGCCCGCGGAGATGACCACTCCTGCCCCATGAATATGCATGAGATCTATATTCGCCCAAGACACAGCGAGAAAAGCGACAACAGGCAAACTTCAATTACCATTCACGCCCGTCTGAGGTCACTGGCTCTGGGAGACAGGCCGGACGTCCGGCCGGACCTCGGGAAGGGAGGGAATGACAAAGGAGGGAATGACCGACTGCTGGCCGCGTCCCCTGAGGATCTCTCCCTTCCTCTCCACCCTCACCCGGTCTTTTCTTCTTTTCGTCCCACGATCTTTTGCCTGTACTTCTTAAGAAACATATCCCTTCCCCCAATCCCACCTTTGTGAAGAACGATGGGTTTCCCTTTACTCTGAATGCGTTTTTTGTTCAGAAGAGAGCGAGGAGGAACTTTCAAGAGGAGATCGACTTCACAATCAATCATTTGGGTCAGTATCGTGAACCGTCTGATCACCTTCGCATTTAGCAAAAGCTGATCCTACCTTGTTCATGATAATTTTTTTTCTTCTCTCTCAGTTAACCAATCTATCTAAAAATCAGATGTAAACGCCGAAAGAGAAATACGTATTGACTGATAAATGCAGGTACTTCAAACACACTGGTATCTGAAGCCGATTTCAGCGCTCCCCAACAGTGTTATCGCGTGATCTGGAATGTTTATAGGAACAGTGTGGGCACCTCCATCAACTTACCGGTATAGCTGTTTTGGGCACCTCCATCAACTTACCGGTGTAGCTGTTTATAGTTCTAGCAGTTTATACACACATTCGCAAAGTTCTGCATATTGATAAGAAATAAAAAACTACGAAAGGGAAAGTGCAGATACATCCACTGCTATTACACTGGATGACAAAAAAACCCGCACATTTACTTTCCGCTTTTAGGATGCGTTAAAAGTTACTTCATTTCTAACTTTTCTGGACAGCTAATGCTTCCATCACGCCTTGAAACCGGAAGAAGAAAAAAAAAAGCAACAACATTGTGTTGGAGTTCTTTTTCTTCAGGACCTGCTAATTGACTGGGCATGGCAAGACTTTCTTTCTGCACCTTTCTTCCCTTCACGACTGCTCACTTTGGTTGCCTTTAACCCCAGTGACTTCTTCAGCTTTGGTTTAAATAATCTTTATTAATTTTGTTAAACAGTACATATAATTACAACGACAAAAGAGCATCAACAAGCTTAAAGCTTATACTGTGCTCACAACGTTGCACTTCAGTTTTAACATGGCGGCTGATGAACCATATTATCATTTTGTATCAAATAACATAAAAAATATTCATAAAGAGTAAGTAAAGAAATAAAACAAATGAATACATGATATTGTAAAACAATGCTACTACCAATATCCCCCAGCTTTAAAACTGAACAGTCTGGAAGTCAGAACTGTCTGTCTGTGCCTGCATTGTCTTCACAGCTCTCTATCGGGGCTGGCCGGGTTGAAGGGGTGATCTTTGCTCATCGTGATGAATTTTCGGTCACAACAACGATGACAGGCTTCGGAAAATTCTTTACGCAAAGTTGATTTAGCGCTGCTAACATCGCTCATGCAGCCCCCCCCCACCCCCCCCCCCCCCCCCACACACACACACACACACACGTCCAGGTGAGAATGAAGAGTGAGAGTGGAAGAGGAAAAAAAAAAGATAGGAAAAAAAAGTATCTCAGATCATCGTGTCATTCGACAACCAAACGTATATTGTTCGGTTTCAATCATATCACAATCCGGTATATCGCGACCGCGCCATTGATGAGTATCCTTTCCTTTACTTTTGCTTGCTTTACTTTTCTTCTGAATAATTTCTGCACTTCGCAAATATTTTGTTTCACATTATAATTTTTTTCTTGCCCTTTTGAAATCGTCGCCGGTTTTAGCTTTCACGCAAGACAACAAAGTGCACGAAAGGCAAAGAACACAGCACCCACATCTCCTGACCACGTCAAAACGCTCGCATAAAGCTCTGGAATCCTCTTATCACCCACGGGTGTCTGTTGACAACCACAGAGCTCGCAGAAAATGTGCAGAATCCTAAACTGTTGCGCTGTGTCCCCAATGACACCATCAAGTAGAACGGGGAATCTTCCCCTCCCCGGGATGAAGGGGGGAAGGGCTGGTACGGGGAGGGGGATACAGACCTGGATCACTGGAGATCTTCCACGGACAACGCACAAAATGTCACGTCCATTGTGAAATTTCCTTCGGCTAACAATCAAACTCGTTGCTGAAGGAAAAATGAATACCCTCACCCTACCCCACCCCACCCCACACCCCCACCGTCCCTCTTTCCCTTAAAAAAAACCCCCATAAAGGACCGGGGGGTGGGGGGGTTGTAAAAATCGCTGCTCATCATTTCCATCAAAAATAGCGTTCCACAGTTTCGCCCTCCTCCTGACGACTGTGTCTATTCCTTGCTGCAGGTTGTTAGAAGGAAGCCGCGGCATTAGCAGCTACCTGAGCCGTCGTTGTGTGCAGCCCAGGGAAAGCCGGAGAGGGATCAGGCGAGCTGGCCGAGGAGCTTAGAGCCGTCTTCAGCCAGGCAGGCAACAACTTAATGAGCAACAATAGTCATTCTGCGCATGTGTTGGGAGCATTGATTTCCTCTTAGAGCGGCAAATGACGGCCCGCTAATTTCCCCATTTCTGTGGTGGTGGAGAGGGGACAAGGCAGCTGGATCTGGAAGCTACCCCGCCCTCATTAACCATGCTGGAAGAAAAAAAAAAAACCCAAAAAACAACAAAAAAACAAAAAAAAAACAAGCCAATCAACACGTGTCACGTCCTCGTTAACTAAACGACACAACCACGCCCCCCCTCATGACACAGTCTCCATGAACTAATTGACACAACCAGTCGTCTTCTAAAGTCTTCATTAACTCTACGACAAAACCAGTTCACTCACGACACGTCCTCATTAAAACCAAACATAGCCAGTCCATTAAAGACACGTCCTGATTAATTGAACGACACAATCATTCCACTAACGCCACGTTCTCATTAATATATTTGACACTGTGGTTTATAGCCCGGCTGACTAGACAAGCCTACACCAAGGGAAAAGTATCAACCCAACTGAACACAAAACACACATCTTAAGAAGAAAAAAAAGAAAGAAAGAAAGAAAAAAAAATAATCTAAACACCACAGTTCATAAGTTCATTACGTTATCTTAACCATTTAGCTCTTTAAGGCAAAGAAGACAAGACTGTGTTAAGGACGTAAACCATTCCGCTTAATTTATGATCCCAAGATTACAAAACAAATCGTTAAAAAAATGGATTTTAAAATACTTCAAAACCACAGGAAAACCCCCACAAAACTTTAAAAGACCATATATGGAAACAATACTGCAGAATGGACAGCTGGTGCCCATCCCAGTGTACACGATATCAGTACCTAATCAGAGCAAAACGGCACAGACAGTACATCATACACAGTGGAGTGATGGCCTGGAGGTAACGCGTCCGCCTAGGAAGCGAGAGAATCTGAGCGCGCTGGTTCGAATCACGGCTCAGCCGCCGATATTTTCTCCCCCTCCACTAGACCGTGAGTGGTGGTCTGGGCGCTAGTCATTCGGATGAGACGATAAACCGAGGTCTCGTGTGCAGCATGCCCTTAGCGCACGTAAAAGAACCCACGGCAACAAAAGGGTTGTTCCTGGCAAAATTCTGTAGAAAAATCCACTTCGATAGGAAAAACAAATAAAACTGCACGCAGGAAAAAATACAAAAAAATGGGTGGCGCTGTAGTGCAGCGACGCGCTCTCCCTGGGGAGAGCAGCCAGAATTTCACACAGAGAAATGTGTTGTGATAAAAAGAAATACAAATACAAAATACACGGTGTGGGGGAAAATGGCTTTGGCTTGCTAAAAAAAAAAAAAAAAAAAAAAAGGTGTGGGGGTGGACCGGGACAGAAGGAAAAGCAGGAAGAGAAGAGGCAAGAAACAAAGAGAGCAATAGAAAAGAGGAAATGACTGGCACAAAACTTCCAAAAGGCTGGGATGCTCGTATTCCCCACAAATCTGACGGCACGATGTTCTCTTCAACACCAGCAGAATAACCAGTCCTCTCACAAAGCGTGGACATTCTCGCTCAGGTAGAAAACAAAAAAAACGAAAACAAAAACAGAAAAAAAACTCCGAAGGACAGGCACTCACGGTTCTTTTGCTACAGGACCCAACCCTGTTGAACAGAAACGAAGATCCAACAGACTCTCTCTCTCTCTCTCCCCCCACCAAACTTCCCTGAAAAGTGAAATGCCGGCGACTTGGGGAGCTCAAACTCTCCCCCCCCCACACACACACACACCCACCCCCACGCCTCCCACCAACCCCCTTCCCAAACCATATCAAATTAACGTAAACACATTCATCTCCTCTTCCATCAGCGATCCTCACGCGGTCAGCACGTGCGAAGTTCTCAGAATAATACCCAAAACACCCACCCACGTGAAAGCGGCAAAAAACATCCTCGCCTGGTGCCTTTGTCCAGACGTGTAGTGTCGGCAGTGTTTCGTCGTTGCCGAGTCTCGCCCCGACCCCATGAAGCAAGTGGAACGAGACAGGACGTCAGCACATAACAAAAAAAGAGTATGACTGCACTCAGCGAACTTCAGCATCACACAAAGCACCACAACTCTGCAGAAGAATAGCCAGATGCCATTAGCTGGAAACGATTGCCATTCCAGCAAGCTGACCACCGCAGCAGCCGCCACGGTTTGTTCAGAATGTCTGGCACGACAGACGCCTGAAGTGGGCCTGCTACATAAACGTTTGGTTGTTGGGGGGTTTACTAAGCGCAGAGACGATAATCAAGGAACTATTTTTCTCTCCTGAAAGCCGTCATTACCGCCCACCTGCCCAGAACACGCACACATCGCATGAAGAGTGAGGGTACGGTGCACATCCCAAAGAAATACGTCTGCTGTGGAGGACATGCCAAGACGTACTTACCATCACTGCGACCACTTTGTGTCCACATGTTTTCCCCTCCACTCGACCTCTGTGTGACTGGCGGAGTCAACGTCCATGGCTTGTTGTGAACACTATTAATTTCGATTTCAGGGGGTTGGGGGGCGTGTGTGTGTGTGTGTGGGGGGGGGGGGGTGAATTGTGGATATAGCCGAAAAAATACCACCGCGGTTACCCGCGACCCTAATATCCTGGAAAACTGTAATCTAAGAGTGTCTGCTCTTTGCGCTTCAAGTCATCTTTTATCAGAGCGTCAAGAATATCGTTTGACCACACAAAAGCCTTTGATAAAAACTAGCGACACCCTCCTCTTGCGCCACTCTCACTCCAAGATCCCGTAACGACATATTAATGCCCCCGATAAATCATCATTCTTCGGGAAGGCATAAAGCAAATCATGGTCGACAGAGCCAGGGTCCATAAAAAAAGGGGGGGAGGCGTGGTGGTGGTGGTGGTGATGATGACAAGGCTCAGCAGTGCCAGACTGTGCCAGGAGCTCGTTTGTCTGGCACCACCAGCCCGCACCGCCTGACCTGCTTATCCATCAAAGCGCAGCACCCATACCCAACCCCCACCCAACCACCCACACCCCCCAAAACCACCCCTTCCCCACCCAAACCCCTCCCACTCTCCCTGCCCTGCCATGCACCCCGAGACAAAGAGCGAGCCGTGCCGTAATGGAATCGTATCCTCAACGCTTGATTTGTCAGCTTTTTTTCTGTTGCCCGCCACTCACCACCCCCGTCTGGTCGCTGGCAGAGTTAATTGCCCCTGGTGCACCGGGAGAAAGTGTCGCCACCTGGGTGACCTCCCTGGCCTCTGCGCTGTCTGCCAGAGTGCTGTCCCCTCTGTCGTTTTTCATTTTGGGGGAGAGGCACATAGTCATGGAGGACGACGAAGGAAGATCGACCTGCCTTGGCGCCGCTGGTGGCACACGGCCCGCTAATGAATTAATAGTCTGTATGTGTATGTGTGTGTGTGTGTGTGTGTGTGTGTGTGTGCGAGAGAGAGAGAGAAAGACAGAGAGATAGCGAGAGAAAGACAGAGAGAGAGAGAGAGAGAGAGAGAGAAAGATAGAAAGGGAGCGAGAACAGTGCACTGCGTGATGAAGGCCCACACATCCTAGACCAAGGGAAGACATTTCCCATACAGTTATTGACTCTGATATATACAAACTTCGTCATTCAACGTATACATACAACGCGCGCGTACACACGCACATACACACACACACACACACACACACAGAGTAGTTCTTAACTGCGTATATAGAAAATTAATCTTACAGCACTACTGACACCGCTCAGGTTCTGGTGTGGGGGTGTGGGGGTGGGGAGGTATGGGGGGCGGGGGGCAGGGAGGGGGAGAGGGTCGCGAGTGTGTGTGTGTGTGTGTGTGTGTGTGTGTGTGTGTGTGTGTGTGTGTGTGTGTGAGTGTGTGCGTGTGTGCGTGTGTGTGTGTGTGTGTGTGTGTGTAGAATCAGAATCATACTGATCTATCATGAAAACCGTAAATAAAAGATCTGTATGTGTGGTTGAGAGAGAGGGTGGGAGGGAGACAGCGAGCGAGAGAGTGTGTGAGTGTGAGTGTGTGTGTGTATGTGTGTGTGTGTGAGTGGCTGTGTGTGTGTGTGTGTGTGTGCCTTTGTTGCCAGTTGACACATTGCCCCCAGTCAGACAGTCCCACGCGGGTCTCACATTCCTCAGTCAGCTGGCAGCTTGATGCAGGCGTTGATTCATCATCATCATCATCATCATCATCATCATCACGCACACCAAGTTCTCAACTCTGGTTCTTGGTAGTCTACCCTTTGTCCCCCTTCCCCCTCCTCCCTCTTTCCCGCCGCCCCCCTCGCCCCCCCCCCCCGCCCCCTACCCACACGGTTAACCTCCTCCGCTCTCCCCCCCCCCACACTACCCTTCCTTCCTCCTCATCCCCTCTGTTTCCATTGCCCCCTCCCCATCCCAACACACCCTCAATTAACTCACTCAGTACGGCCAGTCCTCTCTTCTCCTCTACACAGACCCCTCGGATGTCCAGTGGGTGTCTCAATGACCCAACCTTTAGCTTCCGTCGTCAGAATTGTGGTATTCTTTGTCAACATTCACCTCTTCAGTATAAGAGCCTTCCGCTTGCAATATTTTGATGATGGTAATTGGGGTGAAACGCTGTTAACGTCGTCTCTTTCGCCGTTCGTATGGAGAGAGTTAACGTTTTCAAAAAAACTGTCCTTGCTTTTGTTTCAAAATACGCTGCTATGAAATCAGACCATAAATCGTTAGGTGAATGAACCTCAATATTCTCCTCCTCCTCTCTTATTCTTTTTTTTTTTGTCCTTCTCAGAATCAGAATACCTTTATTATCTCGTAAAGAAATTAAGCACTGTCAAAAATACAGAATGTGTTTTGGCAAAAAGGTACAATGAACAAACCAAACACACAAGAATTTAATTTTTTTTAAAAATCAGACATTGACAAAAACAACTTTTGTGACCAACCATTATGGAACAATAACTTAGTCCAATACAAGCATAATCCTTTATATTTTTCTTTGTGGAAGACAGCAGAAATAGATTAAGAGATGTCATTAACATGCGATATAAAAGGATGAACAACTTTCAAGAAATTATAGAGAAATTGGGAAAAAAAAACCCAGCTATCTTTTTATGTTATACTTTATTAAACGCTTTAACATAAAAGAAACTCAATTCTAACACAATCGACGACCTAACAGTGTTATTACAAAGCCAAAATTCATCAGTATTACAGAGAAATTTTGAAAAATCAAAGAAAATAAATCAAGACCACGTTCCTACCATTTCTGGCTTAGAAAACGTAACGTGGAAATTTTAACATGATTGCTGTCTACTGCCCTGTTCATCAACTGAAGAAACCAGATTAAAAAGACTACAATGGAAAATATTGCACAACATACATATCCAAATATTCTTTCCTTTTTCTCTTCTTACATTTGTCGTGTTTCACGTACTGTTATTATATGTCATTGTAGACGAAGAGGGAAAAAAAAAAACCTGGCTTTTTTCTAACTTGGGGGAAAGTCAAAATGAAGGAGAGAGAGAGAGAGAGAGAGAGAGAGAGAGACGAAAGAGGAGAGGGAGAGAGAGGAGAGAGGAAGAGAGAGAGAGGGAGGAGAGAGAGAGAGAGAGAGAGAGAGAGAGAGAGAGAGAACTTTTTTTTTAATGAGGGAAGTGGAATAAACATGCACGTATGCTTTTTAAAAAAATTTTTTAACATCCAGCCCTCAGGGCAAAGAGAAGTGAAATCAAAATACTCACAGGATATCAAAAGGTTATAGAAGTACATACATGACATTCAAATACACTCAAATGCACAGTAAACATTTACAGGTACATAATCATAATGCAGAGAGAGGTAGAGAGAGGTGGAGAGAGAGAGACAGAGACAGAGACAGACAGAGAGAGAGGTGGAGAGAGAGACAGAGAGACAGACAGAGAAAGAGAGAGAGAGAGAGAGAGAGAGAGAGAGAGAGAAAGAGAGAGAGAGAGAGAGGGGCAGAAACAGAGAAACAGAATTCACAATTTCTCAGTCATAGTAATTACAGAGTACTGTGTAATTTTTAGACCCAGTTCAAACGAAGCGGCTAACAGGGTTGGTTGTAACATTACGATACTGCAGTTACATTAACTTGTCACCTTTCTTCACCTTCCTACGTCCAGGAGCCAGTTGCACTGCTCGGACGGAAGAGCCTAGTATGGTCGTAACCCGCTACTAACTGTGTGTAGTATGGAACTGACCAATGACGTAGTCACGTGTAACTGTCAAAAAAGTTAGAACCCAGCAATGAAACTGGGACCAGCTGGTCTATATATATATAAAGGGAGAAAGAGAGAGAAAAGAATATGTCACTTCATATTCGCTTGCACAGAAAGAATCAACGATCAGTTTTTGAAGGGTCTCGATAAAATTTAATCAGTTTTCCATACGGAAATACCAACATTTCTCTCTCCCCCCCCCCCCACACACACATACACTCCTCTGTGTGACCGACGGAGTGAACGTCCACGCCTTATTGTGAACATTACTCATTCCGTTTTCAGTGGGAAAAAAATTGTGGATATTGCCCTTCATGAAAGTAACATTTTTCTTTAGAGATGCCTTCCGGAGCTCATAATTATGTCGTTCTTATTATCCTGCATCAAATACTGCTCAGCTCAATCCTCGAATCATCTTCCAACCTTTCCCCCCCCCCCCCCCCCGCACCCCACCCCCCCCCCACCCCCCCCCCCCCCCCCACACACACACACACCCCTTTTTTTTTTTTTTTTTTGGTTTTCAACGTTCCAGTGTACACACAGGTTTTTCATTCCACGGGGGAAAAAAAATGAAACTGTCAGGAATCAAGTTTTTCAGTTGTCTGTCTGTTTTCGTAGTTTATATTTCTTGGAAGGTAGAGAAATAAAAACATGTCCATCAGGACATGTGAACCAATTAGCAATAAAAAAAAAGTTATTTCTGATGACTTTGCTGAAGTCGATCACACACACACACACACACACACACACACACACACACACACACAAAAGCACGATGAACAACAACAATGACCACTTACCGCATATACATATTATATATATATATATATATCGTCGCAACTATGCACACTCACAGGAGAAAGCACACAATTCTTCCCACACAAAAGGTCTGAATTTCACGACACCAGTGATGAGTAAACCAGAGGTTCCTAAAACCTGTCTCTGACCTTCTACCATGTCCCGTAGACAGAGGCAAAAACTGAACTTCCAACGAGCTGTCACACAGTTAACACTGTCACTTTCTTCCTCGGGGAGGGGAGGCGAGGGGGAGGGTATAGATGTGTGCACGTGTTGCACGAGCACTTGCACT
>NC_134879.1:25538201-25540701 GCF_041734735.1 Babylonia areolata
TGTTGTTTGGGCAATTCTCGAGAGTACTTCTGGTTTAGATCCTTCATCTGACACGATTGCTCCCAGATATTTGAAGCTGTGGACTGTTTTAAGCTTTTCGTCGTTGACTTTGATGTCAATGCTGATGCCGTTGGTGTTGTTAGTCATCAGTTTGGTTTTCTCCGCACTGATTTGCATTCCATACGATGTGGAGGCTTTGTCTAGATGTTTGACCAGGCTTGCCAGTTCTTCTTCTTTTCCAGCCAGTCCATCAATGTCGTCGGCAAAACGTAGGTTTGTGATTGTTCTGCCGCCTATGCTGACAATAATATATAAAGAAGCACAAATTCTCCTTCACATCTTCAAACCCCAAAGGATACAAGTAATGTCTTCTTCTTCTTCTTCGTTCGTGAGCTGCAACTCCCACGTTCACTCGAATGTACATGAGTGGGCTTTTACGTGTATGACCGTTTTAATCCCGCCATGTAGGTAGCCATACTCCGTTTTTCGGGAGTGTGCATGTTTCCATAACCCACCGAACGCTGACATGGATTACAGGCTCTTTAATTAACGTGCGTATTTGATCTTCTGCTTGCCGTATACACATGAAATGTGGTCCAGGCACTTGCAGGTCTGCACATATGTTGACCTGGGAGATCGGAAAAAAAAAAAAAATCCACCCTTTACCCACCAGGCGCCTTTAACGAGATTCGAACCCGGGACTCTCAGATTGAAAAGTCCAACGCTTTAACCACTCAGCTATTGCGCCCGTCTCAAGTAATATAAGGTCCCTCCCCCCCCCTTGCACCCCTCCCCCCCCCCCCACACACACACATACACACCACTCAACAAACTCAGCAAACACACCCATTTTGGAGGAAAACAAAAACAGTTTTAAAAAAAAAGTAGTCTCGTTAGTCCAGTGTGAATTCCTGTCTTTCTGTGTGAAGGAAACGCTAGACTGTTCACCTTTTAAGCCACCGGAGAGGCAGTCAACAAAAAGACACACTTTCGCTGCTCTTCAAGCCGATGCCAGAATAAAATGAACTCTGAAAGAAAACAAAAGAAACAAACAATGGTGGAAACCAGTGTCATGTCTTGTCTCTCGTGACCTGGAAAACGCCGACTCCTCCGAACTTCTCGTTTTATTAAGATGTTAATTTCCAAACGTTTCTCGTTGAAGAATGTAATTTCGAAACTTTCTCGTTCAAGAAAAAAGTAATTTACAAAGTTTCTAGTTGAAGAAGGCAATTATCGCGTTCTTCGTTGACGACAAATTTCTCTCGTTTTCGAAGTTTTAATTTTTTTTTTTTTAATGAGTTTCACGTGAAGCAAGTTAAGCTTTTGCCTGTTTATACAAATGTCCATGTTTCTCGTGAAGTAGAAAAAGAAAAAAAAAAAGAGAGAAGGGGAGAGAGAGAGGAGTTGGACGGGGGAGGGGGGGGGGGAGAGGGACAGAGAGAGAGAGACAGACAGACAGAGAGAGACAGAGACAGAAAGACAGAGAGAGAGAGAGAGAAATGAAGTTTAGCTTGGCAGTCACGCAGATACCCAACTCCTTCTTCAAACAACCTTTGAAAAACCTGAAACTTTCTCCTTGTGTGTGTGTGTGTGTGTGTGCTACAATCTGCCTCCCGATGTAACAGTCTCTTCTTTTTCTTCTTCTGCGTTCACTCGTATGCACACGAGTGGGCTTTTACGTGTATGACCGTTTTTACCCCGCCATGTAGGCAGCCATACTCCGTTTTCGGGGGTGTGCATGCTGGGTATGTTCTTGTTTCCATAACCCACCGAACGCTGACATGGGTTACAGGATCTTTAACGTGCGTATTTCATCTTCTGCTTGCATATACACACGAAGGGGGTTCAGGCACTAGCATGTCTGTACATATGTTGACCTGGGAGATCGTAAAAATCTCCACCCTTTACCCACCAGGCGCCGTCACCGTGATTCGAACCCGGGACCCTCAGATTGACAGTCCAACGCTTTCACCACTCGGCTATTGCGCCCGTCAGTAACAGTCTCATTTCTGATAATTATGTTTGCACACACGCACACACGCGCAAGCGCGCAAATGCGCGCGCACACACACATCACACATAATTATACACAGACACACACACGCGCGCACACAGACACAGACACAGAAACACACGCAGATACATACATACATACACGCACTAATTATTTGGTAACATATTAAGTGGAAAGATGTTCAATTCAAGAGCAATAGCCGAATGGTTAAAGCGTTGGACTTTCAATCTGAGGGTCCCGGGTTCGAATCTCGGTGACGGCGCCTGGTGGGTAAAAGGTGGAGATTTTTCCGTCCTCCCAGGTCAATATTAATTATTGTGTGCAGACCTGCTAGTGCCTGAACCCCCACGCAGAAGATCAAATACGCACGTACGTTAGAGATCCTGTAATCTATGTCAGCGTTCGGTAGGTCATGGAAACAAGAACATACCAAGCATGCACACCCCCGAAACGGAGTATGGCTGCCTACATGGCGGGCCGGGTAAA
>NC_134879.1:25550701-25553201 GCF_041734735.1 Babylonia areolata
TCGTTTAGAACACACACACACACACACACACACACACACACACACACACACACACTCACGCAGCCCTCCCGCTCCCCTCTGACCCCAATCCCCCACCCCCCACACCCCGACACACACACACACACATAAAGCAGAAGAAAAAACAAAAACGAAGTGAGGAAATCCTCGATAATTATTAACAAGTGTAGAGAATAACTTCAGAACTCGTGCCAACTGATGACTTTGAACTCGCTCCCACTTGACCCCCCCCCCCACCTACCCTGCCCCCCCCCCCCCGGCCCCAGGCCCCATGCTCCCCACCCTCTCACTCGTAACCCCCACCTTGTTCCCCCCCACCCCCACCCTCTCCTATGTTCTCAGTGACCTCCCAACACTAAACCTTACATTTCTCCCACCATCCCCTCTTTCCCCACTCCACACCCTACCCCACCCCCACCCCTAAAATCACTCCACTTCCTGCTTCGTTCCATCATCATCTCTAAAGGTCTGACTAAGCCCGTTGGACTTACGCTGCTGGTCAGGCATCTGCTTAGCAGATGTGGTGTAGCGTAAATGGATTTGTCCCAAACGCAGTCAGTGACGCCTCCTTGAGTTTACTGACAATGATACTCCATCACCATCGCATGTTCCGGCTGTGTGTAACTCCCGGTCCTGGATAATGATAACAGAGAGAGAGAGAGAGAGAGAGAGAGAGAGAGAGAGAGAGAGAGAGAGCCAGAGACGTGCAGAGGTAATGAATTCATCAATGTTCCGGAGGGGGTCTGTTTTGACTGGGGAGCGGGGTGGGGTTGGGAGTGGGTGGCGTTTGTGTTGTTGTTGTTGTTGTTGTTGTTGCTGCTGCTGCTGCTGGTGTTGTGACACGAACTCTTATGGTCCGGGTTTGTTGGGGAGGTGTGTGTGTGTGGGGGGGGGGGGGGGGGGACGGGTGCGAGGAAGGGACGGGGGGGGGGGGTGGGGGGGGGGGGCGACAGTGAGTGATAGGGGCGGCGTCTGGATGCGATTGCACATGAAGAGAGTGTCTGAGTGGGGCAAACACCACCCTTGCTAATGGATGGACACTTGTCTTACGTCCTCCCCCCCCCCCGTTCCCCCCCCCCCCCCTTCCCATTCTTCTTCTCAAGTTTTTTTTTCTTTTCTTTTTTTTGTGCTTCGTTTCTTCGTTCTCTTTTACGGTTGGGGGTGGTGGTGGGTGTGTGTGGTTGGGGGTGGGGCTTTCTATTGCCCCCAACGCCGCTCCCCCCTCCCCCCCCCCCCCCCTCATACCAAGAGAGAACAGCCCAAAATTTCACACGGAAAAATCTGTCGTGACCAAAAAAAAAAAGTGATATAATACAACACAACACGATACATACTGAGGACGCCAGGTACTATGCCCCACCTCCTCCCATCATTCCTTCACCCCCCCCCCCCCCCCCCCCCCCCCATCATATCTTCTGCTGAATGACGACAATATGGAGGTTGTACTGACCCACTTTCGTCGGATTTTCGTCCGGGTTCCCTGGTCATTTTTGGCGAGAACCGCGCGCGCATGCGGCGTCTCCCTTACCCCTCCCCCCTCCCCCGTCCCCCCAAGTCACCGAAAGACTAAATTTTGTTGTGGGAATCGCTGTTCTGATGAAAGGATTTTGAACATTTTCGGTGACTATTTTTGTTGCAAGTTTACAAGATATATTTAGTTTTATGATTACACACATATTATTTGCTTTAGTCTTCTATGTTTTACTGTGAGCGTGTTTCGTGTCATACATCTGTCATTACGTATTCGAACTGATCCATTAAAAAAAAAAGAAAAAAGAAGAAAAAAAAACTTTGCCGAAAAGTTGTCCGAACAAAAGCAGTGCACACCAAGTGAAACCAGTTATAGTGTTGGGCTGCGCATGTCGTCACATGACCTACTTCTCGCACTGCGAGCGACGAACAGACCACCACGAAAGTGGGCTTTACAATCTCCCAAATAAGGCACTTGGTCGTGAGGTCAGGCGGAGTGGGTGAACGTCTTGATTGCGTGTTGTTGTGGAAACCGCCACCATGTTCGTTCCTCCAACGACAGTGAATGCCCTTGATTGACGATAGCGCGCACGTCACGTAAGAGTACGCGCGAATGCGTGCGTGTATTTACATCCGCGAGTGTGTGTGTGTGTGTGTGTGTGTGTGTGTGTGTGTGCTTGCGCGTGCATGTGTGTGTACGTATGTGTGTGTGCACGCACGTTGCACTCGTATATATATATATATATATATATATATATATATATATATATATATATACATATATATCAGTGAGCACGAATGAGTCCCAAATGCAAGCGTGTGTACGTGTTACGTGTTTCTTTACTCACTGCAACATATCCAGGTCAGTTCGATAGGACACGGTGGTAGCCTTCCGGGTAAAATCCCTCGCTCGATAATGTCTGAGAGCCGATAGACACCTACCACCAACTCCAGACTGATGTAGACCTAGCTGTACGGACGTCTGTTACACGTCTCATGGTCGATAGACTGC
>NC_134879.1:25568201-25575701 GCF_041734735.1 Babylonia areolata
CCCCTCACACCCCCACCCTAGCTCTCTGATCGGCACCATCAGTAGCAATACCACCACCCTCCAGCCCCATTATTCAGCCGACAAGCAGACGGTTTATTGCCACAAGATGCAGAGCACTGTTGAGGTGGCAGCATCAGCAGCAGCAGCAGCAGCAGCAGCAGCAGCAAGAGCAGCAACGGCAACGAACAGTATAAGGTAGATCGAAGGAGATTCTTTCACCTTCCCTCCCTCTTTTCCTCCCTCCCTCCCTCACTCCGCGTACCGTTCTTCCTTCCTTGTTTGTTGTCTACCAATACCTGTAGACTTCAAACGGTTTGTTTGTTTGTTTCTGGCACACACAGACGCACAGACATACACTACACTACGCTACACACACACACACACACACACACACACACACACACACACACAGAGTTTGACCTTCCTATTCTGGAGAGAGAGAGACAGACATACAGACAGACAGACAGATATAAAGAGAGTGAGTGACAGAAAGAGAGAGAGAGAGAGACACAGAGAGAGACAGAGAGAGACAGACAGACAGATATAAAGAGAGTGAGTCACACACACACACACACACACACACCGATAAAGAGAGTTAGTGAAAGAGAGGGAGAGAGAGAGACAGACAGACACAGAGAGAGAGGGAGAGAGAAAGAGAGAGAGAGAGTGAGACACACACACACACACACACACACACACACACACACACACACACACAGAGAGAGAGAGAGAGAGAGAGAGAGAGAGAGAGAGAGAGAGAGGGAGAGAGAGAGAGCATCACCTCTGTTGAGTGCTTTCTCTCATACCACCCTATCGTTCTCTCTTGCCGATTCCATTGTTTTGGTGCATGCTTTCATCATTCTCTTGGCTGAGAAAAAACCCCCCACAAAAAACAACAAAAAAACAAACACACACACAAAAAAAAGACCGTTAGCTAAACTAACAGGCCAATGGTTTTCTCTTATCTGTGAAGCCTGTGAACCTTCAGTCAATCAGTCAGTCAGTCAAAGAGCGATCTGTGCAACAACAACAAAGAACATTTTCTGCTCTGCAGGCGGGAGAGGTGAAGGTGTGGGGGTATGGGGGGGGGGGGGGGGCTGGTGGGTGGAGGGGGGGGGCTACTGGGTTGCAAACCTGTGTCTGCTAATTGGTGGAAGGGGGGTCGGTGGGGGGGGGGGGGGTCGTGTGGGGAGGGAGGGGCAGTGCAGGTGTTAAATTTCTGATGACGATACCAATGGCAGGACGTTGAGAGGATGGACGGGTGTGTGTGGGATTTTGGGGTAGGGGTAATTAGGAAAGACATGCTCAAAGATTGGCGTGATACCTTTTACAACGATTTGAAGGAGGCTGGGTTTTTTTTCCCCCCATTATCTATCTCTCTGAGAATAAGCACACAAAGGATGTGCGAACATTTAGATTGATGGATACAATATGTTGGGATGTTGTTGTTTTTTGTTTGTTTTGTTTTGTTTCAGTTTTCGTTTCCGTTCATTAAATAGTTTGATGGGATCATGGTTTGACTTGTTCCTTTTTTCTTTAATACGGCATGTTTTTTTTGTTTTTGTTTTTTAGCCTGGATATAGTTCTGTATGATCGGATCTGGTACATACATTCAGACTGTCAAAATCTGAGATTGTCCAAATCGTGAACGTGTGAGACTTTCAAAAAATCTTGAACGTATGTTGTTGTTGTTGTTTTTTTTACTAATGGAATTCCAACAGTCCCAAATTAGCTCTTGGATAATTCCTTTCCTTATCCTATCCCCTGGGTTCTTCCTACCCCCTCCTATGTCCTCCCCATCCCCGTCACCACCCCCGCACCCCTCCCCCCCCCATGGCAACACAACAGATCAGACCACCCACTTAAATATACACTCCCCCCCCCACCCCCCTACGTACCCTGATCAGCAGGTGAAATGGCAAAGCCGACTGACCACAGGCCCACCATTCTGCTAGCCAAACAAGCAGAGGGGTTTATTATCGCCTGAAGATGTAGCACTGTCGGGATGGCAACAACCTTCCAAACAACAAACAAACGTGTCCAGTATTTCTGCCCTCCGTGACCCTCCCTCACCCCCAAACCCAACCCCCCCCCCCCACCACCCCCACAAACCCCAGTCCGCTGAATCCTGCCCCCAAGTCCCCTGCCCTTCTTCCAGCCTTCCTGGTTATCTACCATCAACTTGTTTATCTACCATCAACTTGTGACCTGGTTATCTACCATCAACTTGTGACCTGGTCATCTACCATCAACTTGTTTATCTACCGTCAACTTGTGACCTGGTTATCTACCATCAACTTGTTTATCTACCATCAAATTGTGACCTGGTTATCTACCATCAACTTGTTTATCTACCATCAACTTGTGACCTGGTTATCTACCATCAACTTGTTTATCTACCATCAACTTGTTTATCTACCATCAACTTGTTTATCTACCATCAAGTTGTGACATGGTCATCTACCATCAACTTGTTTATCTACCATCAACTTGTGACATGGTCATCTACCATCAACTTGTGACTTCAAAACGATCTGTTCTGCCAACGGCCGTACCACGTTGATAACATTCACACCGGTACTCGTCCGATCACCGGAAGTGACAGCAACGTCGTGTCTGGGTGGGGTGACCGCCTGGGAACACCCGGGTACTCCTGGCATTCCTTTTGTTGTTGGTGGTGCTGTTGTTCTTGTTGTCCGAACGCAGTGACACCTCCTTGAGAAACGTCAACTGTGACTTCAAACGACGTCTCATGCTGCTGGACTGAGAGAGAACTCGGAACTCAGAACTCAAAACATTTTTTTTATTTTTTATTCAAGGATTAAGATTTTAGGCAAGGCCCATTCTTCCAAACCTGTCCTTGTTAATCTACATCAGAGAGAGAAATAGAGAGAGAGAGAGGGGGGGAGGAGGGGGGTCAAATGACAAATGACAAATGTTTTATTGAGGGTAGAATGGGGAGGGAGAAAGAGAGAATGAGAGAAAGATAGAGAGAGACAGAGAGGAGCAGGGAGAGAGAGCATGTGAGATTCAGAGAAAGGGTGAGAGACAGAGAGACAGACAGACAGACAGAGACATAGACAGAGAGACAGAGTGAGACACACACACACACACACACACACACACACACACACACACACACACACAGGAACAGACAGAGAGACAAAGACAGACAGACAGATAGAGAGAGAGAGAGAGAGAGAGAGAGAGAGAATCTTCCCTGAAGCGCTTACTTACTTATTGGCGAACTTCCCATCAATCTTATTCCCCATCCCACCCCCCCCCCCCCCACCCCCCACCCAACCTCCACCCCCACCACCGCGTTGCAGATTCTGGAACGCTGCATCTGGTTCACAGAGAATGGAAAGACTGCTGGTGTACAAAAAAAAATATATGCAGGGACTGTGTGCTAACCATCTGTCTACCAGAGAGAATGCCTGACTCAGTGAATGAAAGAATGAATGAGTGAGTGAATGAATGAATGAATCGTTTCTGCAGCGACAAAACTAAGGCATCTTCCACCACTGCTGTCGGCAGCGAACTGGATACAGACCTGTGCCTGGTAATCAGAGGAAGAGAAGCTGCAGAAGGTGGGGAATGGGGGGTGGGGGTGGGGGTGGTGGGGTGAAACTGATGACGATACTAGTGAGGCTGGAGACGAAACTAGGAAAGGTGTGTTCCTCAAAGGCTGATGAGGATGATTTTTTTTTTTTGAATAATGATTAAGTGTAATCGTTTTTTTGAAATCATAATGAAGTGTTCGAACTAACGTTTAATTATTGTCTGAATAAGGAAGGGCGTGTTCCTCAAAGGTTGATCATAATTATTTTGGAAATCTATAATGAAGTGTCTTTATCTGCGTTAATTGTCTGAATAGGGTAAGAAGGTGTGTTTCGTCAAAGGCTGAGGATAATTTTGGAATTATAATGAAGCGTTGGAACTACGTTAATTATTGTCTAAATAGGAAAGATGTGTTCGTTTAAATGGCTGGGGAATTAAAGTTTGCCTTGCCTCGTGTTGGATTTACCCCGCAGGTATACGTTTACCCCCAGGCACAATACGATGGACCCTTGAATACCACCCTATAAATTTAATCTCATATTAATATTGATATTAGCATTATTTTACAATATTATGTATATATTTGTTTATTTGTTTTATTTCATTATTGCATTACTGACTGTTTATGACTGTTATTTGATACAATTGATAATATGGTTCATCAGCCGTCATGTTAAAAACTGAAGTGCAACGTTGTGAGCACAGTATAAGCTTTAAGCTTGTTGATGCTCTTTCGTCATTGTTTGCGTTGTAATCATGTGTACTGTTGAACAATTAAAGATTATTTAAACCGATACCACCCTAGTTGGGTTAATGGTGGAGATGTCCTCCAATTTCCCAGGTCAACATAATAAGTAGTAAATAACATATTTATGTGCAGACCTGCAAGTGCCTGGACCCCCTTCGGGTTTATATGTATGCAGAAGATCAAATACGCACGTTTAACATCTTGTAATCCATGTCCGCGTTCGTAGGTTATGGAAGCAAGAACATACCAAGTTTGCACACCCCGAAAACAGAGTATAGCTGCCTATACGGCAGGGTAAAAAAACAACAAAAAAACCCAGCAAACAAACGGTTATACACGTAAAAGATGACATGTCTGTGTAAGTGAGTGTGAGTGTGGGGTGGGTGGGTGGGGGTGGCGGTGTGGAGGGGGGCGTGGTGGGGGGTTTGTGTGGATGGGTGTGGGTGTGTGCGTGTGTGTGCGTGCGTGCGTGCGTGGCTGGAACCTGAACAAACGACACAGTAAAAACGAATGAAGAGCGCCCCCAAGGCAACTCTCAGTCGACTCTTTCCCAGGTAAGGGCATGAAAATGAATGTGTATTGTGTGCGCGTGTGTTTATGTAAGTTTGTGCCTGCCTATAGGTGCGTATGTGTTAGGGTAGCTGTTAGATACACATGTATTGTTAAAATGTATGTACGCAGTGTGTGTGTGTGTGTGTGTGTGTGTGTGTGTGTGTGTGTGTGTGTGTGTCTGTGTGTGTGTGTGTGTAGTCATATTTTGGTGTGTGTATGTAACATAGATGTAATGTTTTATGTTAACAAAGCGTTTTTGTAAAGCACCTAGAGCAAATTTCTGGATAGTGTGCTATATATACGTATCCATCATTATTATTATTAAGGGTAGGCAGCCTGTTGTGCAAAAAAAGGACTCCATCTTTGTAAAGCGCTTAATTAATTAATAGAGCCTGGTCTCTCTCTGACTGAAGACAGGTGCTGTACATCAAGAATCCATACCACCACCACCACCACCACCACCAAGCTTCCATTCTCTGGTGACGATGGGAATCATCAAAACGGCACCAAAACAACAACCACCACCAAACAAAAAACACAACATCTCACGAACCTGTTACGTATTCTACGACACACGAAACTTCCGGGGGAACCCATAATTTTGCTTCTCTCCCCCACCCCCCACCCCCACCATCCATCACTTCCCCAACTCCCCCCCCCCTCCCCCCTAACCCTTCCACACACTCCCCCTCCCCCCCCTTCCCCCCTAAACCTCCCCAACACAACACAGAAAACCTCCCCACACCCACGCAACCCACTCCCTTCCCCCCCCCACACCCACCCACACACACCCTCTCGCCGTCAACGGGTGATGGGCGGGCATATCAATGGCCGTGGCGACCCCTGGCCCATCACTGAGGGCGGCAAAGCAGACGGTTTACTGCCAGAAGATGGAGTTGCAGCACCACCAGCAGCAGCACCAGCAACAAATTTGTCGAGGCTTTCGATCTCTCTGTCTCTCTCTCTGTCTCTGCCTCTCACTCTTTGTTTTTCCTCCTGTTCCGTATCATCCACTTGCCTGTTACGTTTGACTTCAAAAGCTGTCTTTCTGTCGTGAGAGAGAGAGAGGGTGGGGGGAGTTGAGAAGGGAGGTGTGGGGAGAGGGGGGGGGGAGAGAGAGAGAGGGGAGAGACGAGAGAGGGAGAGATGGGGGTGGGGGTGGGGATGGGGGGGGCAGAGACATCTCTATAAAGAGAGAGGATGGTGGTGGTGAAAAGTTAGAAAGCGCGAGGGGGGAGAGAGACAGAGAGAGGGAGAGAGACAGAGAGAGAGAGAGAGAGAGAGAGAGAGAGAGAGAGACAGACAGAGAGAGAGAGAGAGAGGGAGAGAGAGACAGAGAGAGAGACAGAGAGAGAGAGAGAGAGAGAGACACAGAGAGAGAGAAATAGAGAGACAGAAAGAGACAGAGAGGGAGAGAGACAGAGAGACACACAGAGAGATAGATAGAGAGAGAGAGAGAGACAGAGAGACAGAGACAGAGAGACTGGGTGGGGCTGGGGAGATGGACGATGCTATAATCATTTTCAACTGAATTAGGCCTGCCACACACATCTTGGCGGGGCGTGCGTGACACCCGGGATATTAGTACACCTGAACCTCTGTCAAGCAGATCTGAGGGATTGGTGGTTCGAATCTGGGGTTGTGGGGGTTATGGTGGTGGGGGGTGGTTGGTAGTGGCGGTGGATTCAGTCTGTGTGGTGGACTTTGTTTTTACAGTCTCCGAGGTCAACGCAACCAACCTTTAGGGGTGGCGCTGTAAATAGCGACGCGCTCTCCCTGGGGAGAGCAGTCCTAATTTCACACAGAGAAATCTGTTGTGATAAGAAGAGAAATACAATACAATACAACACAATACAATAAAATACACAAATGCGTTTGTATATACATCAAAGATCCCGGAATCTGTGTCACATTTTGGTGGGTCTTATTCATTAGTGGTGGAAGCAGAAAAACACTGACGCCACCCTTTCCCGAAAACGAAAAACGGGCGCCTAAATGGCGGGTGGGTGGGTGGGGATAAGGGTGGGGCCGGTAATATACTGCAAAACACTATACTTTGTAAAAAAACACAAACAAACTGGGAGTTGAGCATGATAATTGTAGCCACACAAAACGCAGAGAGCTACCTGGTGCAAACAACTATGTCATACGACCACAACTTCAGTTGCCCCCAAAACTATGCACTAAACATGAAAGGCCCGCTCACACAAAAATGCAGACTGATATCAATCCTTTCCCCTCCAGATGAGCTAACACATTTCACATTCATGCAGATTTTGGTAAAGAAAAAAAAAAGAGAAGAAATGGATTTCAGCAGAAAAATCAAATTCAGCGGATGCAAATCACATTTTGAAGTTGTTTTTTTTGTTTTTTTTCCTCTTTATGACTAAGGTGGAAACAAAATTTTGGGCGTGATGGAGGAGAAATCGTAATCTGTTTATAACCAATTTACTTTATTATTTTTCAAATGCACAGAGAGAGAGAGAGAGAGAGAGAGAGAGAGAGAGAGAGAGAGATGACAGAGAAACTGTAATCCAATTTGCTCCTTTTTCAAATGCAGAGACAGACAACAGAGAGAGACAGAGACACAGAAAGAGACAGAGAGACATCAACACAAAGATGCGGACAGACAGACAGGC
>NC_134879.1:25610701-25615701 GCF_041734735.1 Babylonia areolata
TGTGTGTGTGAGAGAGAGAGAGAGAGGTGTGTGAGAGAGAGAGAGTGTGGACGTGTGTATGTGCGTGTGTGAGTGTGCTTGCGTGCGTGCCTGTGCGTGTGTGTGTGTATGTGTGTGTGTGTGTGCGTCTGTGTGTGTGTGTGTGTGTGTGTGTGTGTGTGTGTATGAGCGTGTGCGTCTCTGTGTTCGTGTGTGAGCGAGCGTGCTTGCGTGTGTGTATGTGTGTGTGTGTGCGTGTGTGTGTGCGTGATTGCGTGTGTGTATGTGTGTGTGTGTGTGCGCGCGCGTATGTGTTTGTGTATGTGTGTGCGTGCGTACGTGCGTGCGTGCGTGCGTGTGTGTGAGTGTTTTTGCAGGCTGTGGCCAGGAGGCCCGCCGGCCATATCAATTTCATGTTGTTTATCGCTGAGCCTCTTTAAACGACATCATCATCAACAACAACAACAACAACAAAAAGTGAACAAAGAATAAGGCTGGCGGTCTAATCAAGGTTGTAAACGAAAACTGTTGACACGTAACACTGTGAAAGGGAAGAAAAACTGAAAGAAAAAAATTGACACGAGCAAAAGACCGAAAAAAAAACATACACAAAAAAAACAAAAAAAACAAATCAATAAATATATAAAAAAGAAAAGAAAAACTTCTTTTGTGTTCGTTGGCTGCAACTCCCATGTTCACTCGTATGTACACGAGTGGGCTTTTACGTGTATGACCGTTTTCACCCCCCGCCATGTAGGCATTCATACTCCGCTTTCGGGTGTGTGCATGCAGAGTATGTTCTTGTTTCCATAGCCCACCGAACGCTGACATGGATTACAGGATGTTTAACGTGCGTAGTCGTTCTTGTGCTTGCTGTATACACACGTAAAGGGGGGTTCAGGCACTAAGCAGGTCTGCACATAATTATGTTGACGTGACTACCCTTTATACCCCGCACCAGGTGCCGTCACCGATATTCGAACCCAGGACCCTCAGATTGAAAGTCCAACGCTTTAACCACTTGGCTATTGCGCGCCCATCAAAAGAAAGACAAAGACAAAGCAAAAGAAAAAAAAAAAGAAAAAAAGAAAAGAAAAACAGGGGAAAAAAAAAACAAAAACAAGACGAAACAACAAACAAACAAAAACGTTGAGAGGCGTCTTGAAAAATCAACAACAACAACAACAACAACAACAGTTCAATCCACAGACAGATGTAGAGATACACAAAACGAGAGAGAGAGAGAGAGAGAGAGACAGAGACAGAGACAGAGAGACAGAGAGGCAGAGAGAGACAGAGAGAGAGAGAGAGAGAGAGATGAACCAAACTGGACAACCCAAGAGTCACCGTTGCCCAACGCCACCTTCCGCTCGCCCTCCCTCCTAGGACTCCCCCCTCATCGTCCACCCACCACCCACCACCACCCACCACCACCACCCACCATCACCACCCACCACCACCATCACCACCCACCACCATCCACACCCACCACCACCAATACCACCACCACCCAAACCACCATCCACACCCACACATCCACACCACTAACCACCACCACCACCCACACCACCACCCACCACCACCATCACCACCGCCACCTACCACCACCCACCACCACCACCACCTACCACCACTAACTACCGCCACCACCACCACCACCATCCACACCCATACCACCAGCCACCACCACCACCACCATCCACACCCACACCACCACCACCACCCACCACTACCGACCACCACCATCCACACCCATACCACCACCCACCACTACCACCACCACCACTAACTACCACCACCCACCACCACCACCCATACCGCCACACACCACCACCGACCACCACCCACAACACTACCCACCACCTCCACCACCACCATCCACACCCACATCACCAACCACCACCACTATCCACCCCCACCCCCAACACCCACACTACCATTAACCACCACCACCCACACCATCAACCACCACCACCACCACCACAACCCACCACCACTACCCACCACCACCCACGCCACCACCCACCCCACCACCACCATTCACCCACCACCACCGCCTGCCCCCAACCCCAACCCTCACCCATCTCTCACTCTCCTTCCCGTCTTCCCACCACACTCCTCCTGAAAAATGACTCTCGCGATCAGCTTGACCGTAAACAACAGGACTCAAAACGAAAGGAATGACCGGCCGCAGAGGTCTTGCGTGCGGACTGGCGGCCTCTCTCAAGGGCATGCAGGGCACCACACGGGGGAATAGGACAACAGGATATACGTCACCAGCCCCCCTTCCCCCCCCCCGCCCCCAAGCCCCCCCAACACCCAACCCTTCCACACTCTCTGTTTCCCTTTCTTTTTCACCTTTCTTCTCCCTCCCCCCCCACCCCCCGTTCCCCCTCCTCCCGCCATACACACACCCACACACACACACACACACACACACACACACACTTCCTTTCTTCCTCAACCTTCCCTTGAATTGAGGCTGTGGTGTAAAAAAAAAAAAAAAAAAAAAAAGGAGAGAGAGAGAGAGAGAGAGAGAACTCAGACCTCAAAACGTTTTTTATTCAAGGATTCAGATTTCAGGCATGGCCCAGAGAGAGAAAGAGAGAGAGAGAGAGAGAGAGAGAGAGAGAGAGAGAGTAAGGAAAAGTAAGAGAAAGAGATATAGGGACAAAGAGAGATAGAGTAAGGAAAATGAGAGAAAGAGATATAGGAACACACACACACACACACACACACACACACACACACACACACACACACACACACTGAGAGAGAGAGAGAGAGAGAGAGAGAGAGAGAGAGAGAGAGAGAGAGAGAGAGAGAGAGAGAAGCAAGAACAAATCTGCACAGTTTCTCAGAGACACATGTTTCACGTGCAAATGAATGCAACACCAGCCACTTTCTCCCCATCACTTCTTCCTTGTCCCTCTCCCTTCTCTCTCTCTCCTCTGACCCAATAATTCTCAAACGTACACTTACCTTTACTGTCACCAACCCCCTCCACCCTCACTCCCTTGTTGTTGTCCTCCCCCACCCCCCTCAATAACCGCCCTATCCCCCCCCCCCCATCTCGGTGAACCCCCCTGTCTCTCTGTGAACCCCCCCCTCTCTCTGTGACCCCCCGTGTGTCTCTCTGTGAACCCCCTTCCTCTCTCTCTCTCTGTGAACCCCCCTCTCTCTCTGTGACCCCCGCCCCTGTCTCTCTGTGAACCCCCTTCCTCTCTCTCTCCCTGTGAACCCCCCTCTCTCTCTGTGACCCCCCCCTCTCTCTCTGTGACCCCCCTGTCTCTCTGTGAACCCCCTTCCTCTCTCCATGTGAACCCTTCTCTCTCTCTGTGAACCCCTCTCTCTCTGTGACCCCCGCCCCCTGTCTCTCTGTGAACCCCCTTCCTCTCTCTTTCTATGAACCCCCCATGTCTCTCTGTGAGCCCCCTGTCTCTCTGTGAACCCCCTTCCTCTCTCTCTTCCTGTGAACCCCTCTCTCTCTCTGTGAACCCCCCCCCTCTCTCTTCGACCCCTCCACTCTCTCTCTGTGAGCCCCCCCTCTCTCTCTCTGTGACCCCCTGTCTCTCTGTGACCCCCCGTCTCTCAGTGAACCCCTTCCTTTCTCTCTACCTGTGAACCCCCCCCCTCTCTCTCTCTCTGTGACCCCCTGTCTCTCTGTGACCCCCTGTCTCTGTGACCCCCTGTCTCTCTGTGACCCCCCGTCTCTCAGTGAACCCCTTCCTTTCTCTCTACCTGTGAACCCCCCCCCCCCTCTCTCTCTCTGTGACCCCCTGTCTCTCTGTGACCCCCTGTCTCTCTGTGACCCCCGTCTCTCAGTGAACCCCTTCCTTTCTCTCTACCTGTGAACCCCCCTCTCTCTCTGTCTCTGTGAACACCCCCCTCTCTCTCTGTGAAACCCCCCTCTCTCTCTGTGAACCCACCTCCTCTCTCTGTGAACCCCCCCCCTCTCTCTCTGTGAACACCCCCCTCTCTCTCTCTGTGAACCCCCCTCTCTCTCTGTGAACACCCCCCTCTCTCTCTCTGTGAACCCCCCTCTCTCTCTGTGAACACCCCCCCTCTCTCTCTGTGAACACCCCCCTCTCTCTCTCTGTGAACCCCCCTCTCTCTCTGTGAACACCCCCCTCTCTCTCTCTGTGAACCCCCCTCTCTCTCTGTGAACACCCCCCCCTCTCTCTCTGTGAACCCCCCCCTCTCTCTCTCTCTCTCTGACCCCCCCCTCTCTCTCTTCATTTCCTTTTTCCCTCTTCCAGAAGCGATTCTAATGAAGGGAACAACCAATAACGCTCCTGATTATTATTATCTTTATTATTTTTATTATTATTATGTCAAAAGTTCTAAACTAAAATGTCCAGCATGGGAAGGAAAGGAAAGAGGTTGCTGTCTCTCAGTAGAACATGTTTGCGTGTCTGTCTGCCTGTACTGTCTGTCTGATTGTCGGCAAGTCGGTTGCTCTCTCTCTCTCTCTCTCTCTCTCTCTCTCTCTCTCTCTCTCTCTCATATTTTCAAGGGAAATGTTTCTTCTGTTGGGTTTTTTTTTTTTAGTTCCCCTTTCCTGTACACTTGCACATATTCAGAACAGATCCCAACATCCCCCCCTCACCCTCCCCCCCCCTCTCTCTCTCTCTCTCTCTCCCCCATCCCATCCCCCCCCCCCTTTCATCTGTCACGGCTATCTATCGGAAAACATCCTTTTATAACCCCGCGACGCCCGCCCCCCCTCCCTCTCCCCGCACCCCTCCCCACCTCCACACTCCCCAGCCCCCGTCTTTTTTATTTTTTTTTTTTTATTTCTCCTCATACAAGTTTTTTTTCCTCTCCTGTACTGACTGACATTGATACGACAAAAACATACAGATATCCACGTTCTAGATATGTCAGAGATCACAAGAGTGTAGTAAAAGAAAAACAACAACAACAACACATAATAAAGCAAGTCGACTCTAATCTTTGACAGAAAGATGATTGAATGAACAGCAAGAGAGAGAGAGAGACACACACACAGAGAGAGAGAG
>NC_134879.1:25628201-25640701 GCF_041734735.1 Babylonia areolata
GGACATATCAGGTCATCAACTGCAACGCAGCAGCAGCAGCAGCACCACCACCACCACCACCACTGACAAGCAGGAAGAGATAATCAGCAGGAGAGCTGGGGGTGACCATGCTGGGATGGCAGTGGGCAGGATGGGGGGGGGGGGGGGGCGAGAGGGTGAAGGGGTGAGGGGTGGTCCTTTTACTGTTGACTATTATACCAGCTAGAAAGATAAAGGGATAGCGTTAAACTGCTTGTCCACCCACCCACCCCTCTCCTACACACACATTCACACAGACAGACAAACACACACACACACACGCGCGCGCGCGCGCGCGTGCGCGCGCATAGACACAGGCACATGCACATACGTACACAGAGACACATACACATACACACACATGCACACACACACACACACACACACACACACACACACACACACACACACACACATGCACATACGTACACAGAAACACACACACATACACACAGATAGATACAGACATACAGACAGACAGACATACATACACACATACACACACGCACGCGCGTGCGCACACACACACACACGCGCATAGACACAGACACATGCACACACGTACACAGAGACACATACACATAGACAAACATAGACACACAAACATATTGATACAGACAGACAGACAGACAGACAGATACACACAAACACACACACACACACACACACACACACACACACACACACACACATTCCCACGTTTTGCATCAAACATGTAGCGCATTGTTGTTGTGCATATCGTACTGGTCGCATTGTTATGTAGATCCGTATTGTAACACACTGTGTTCGATCATAAAGACATATACACACACACGCGCCCACTGGCACCTCCCATCCCACACCCCTCACCACCACACTGCCCCCCCCCACCCCCCCCCCCCCCCGCGAGCGCGCACACACACACACACTGACACACACACTGATACACACACATACACACACACACACACACACACACACACACACACACACACACACACACACACACACACACACACACACACACACACCACTGAACCAAAAACAACAACAACAAACAGATACAAATTAAAACAAAAAATCAACAACTGTTCACGCCATTAATTTGATGAAATCGAAATTTGGGACATCATTTTCATTTATTCTTTTTTTAATTTTTTTTTTTTTATCTCACCCATTTTTAAAGCAGGCTTATCCTTCAAGTCAGCCCTCCCCCCCCACCCCCCACCACTCCCCACTCCCACCCCTACCCCCCCACTGTCTCACCCTATGATCCATCTCCCTCCCCCCCCCCCCCTTAGACCCTCCTCCCTCCCCCACACTCACACCCTCCCCTTTCCCTGAATACTAATCCCCTTCCCCCAAATCACTTCCAAACCAACACAAACACCATTAACATGACGAACTGATATCTCTGACGCGCCGCCGGTTCTCCACGTGCTTTTGATGTATACCCGAATCGACACTGACACGATTAGCTAGCTAGCTAGAGCGGGCTGCGAGCCAATGGTGGACGACGAGCCCGCTGAGGTTTGTCTGATCGATATCAAAGACCTCTTGACCGACGGCTACTTAAAAGACACAGGCCGATGAGATTAACAGACCAACGGACAGAGAAGAGAGAGAGAGAGAGAGAGAGAGAGAGAGAGAGCAAGGTGGTGGTGGGGGATGGGGGGGGGGGGTCAAGGGGGTTTGGTGTTGTTGGGTTGACTGTTGAAAGGAAGCGGAAGGAGGAGGCGAGCTTTTAGAGTACTACGTGCGGCCTTATATTGGATGGTGGTAGAGATTAGGAGGGTCTTGTCTGTGTTTGCATCTGTCTTTCTGTCTGTCTGTTTGTTTCTACTTTGCCTGCCCTCCCTCCAACCGTACCCTCCCAACCCCCCAATCTCTCTCTCTCTCTCTAACACACACACACACACACACACACACACACACACACACACACACACACAGAGAAGAAGAAGAACAGGAAGAAGAAGAAGAAGGAGGAGGAGGAGGAGCGATGGCCAGTTGGAAAGATCAAGTTCTTTGAAAAGAAATCTTTTCTTCTTCTTTATTAAGAAATCTTCTTTTCTTCTTTATTTTTGTACCTCTCTCTCTCTCTCTCTCTCTCTGTGTGTGTGTGTGTGTGTGTGTGTGTGTGTGTGTGTGTGTGTGTGTGTTTGTGTGTGTGTGTTCCTATATCTCTTTCTCTCATTTTTCCTTTCTCTCTCTCTCTCTGTGTCTCTCTGTGTCTCTCTCTGGGCCATACCTAAACTCTTTATCCTTGAATAAAAACCGTTTTGAGTTCTGAGTTCCGAGTTCTCTCTCTCTCTCTCTCTCTCTCGTTCTCTATTCTCCTCTCTGCCTTTCTCACACGGTCTCCATTTCTCTTGTCCTCTCAGTTTGTATCTCTGTAAGTCCCCTCACTCTTTTTTTTTTTATTTCTGTCCTCTCTGTCCCTTCTTTCCATCGATAAACAATAATTATCTCTGTGTTCCTCTCCATTTTCCACATCCTTCCTTCCCTCCTCTCTATCTCTCTACCTCCCCCCCCACACACACACACTTCCCCCTCCCACCCCCAGCTCCATCCTTCCCTTGTCCTGTACTTACTTCTCTCATCTATGTCTTTGTCTGTCAACAGGTCAAGTTCTCTCCCCCTCGCCCCCACCCTTCTCTCTCTCGCTTTCTCTCTCTGTCTCCCTTCTTACCTCCCACACCCCCCTCTCTCTCTACCCCCTCCCACACCCCCAACCCCTCCATTATCATGTACTTCTCTCATCTATGTCTTTGTCTGTCAACAGGTCAAGTTCTCTCCCCCTCGCCCCCCCCACCCCCCCCCTTCTCTCTCTCTTTCTCTCTGTGTTCCTCTCCATTTTCCCCATCCTTTCTTCTCTCTCCTCTATCTCTATACCCCCCCACCCCCCTCGCTCCCCCACTTCCCCCTCCCACCCCCGCTCCACCGTTCCCTTGTCCTGTGTGTGTGCTATTTGTAATAGATGTAGATTAGACATGGCAGATTGGAAGAATAGACAGACTATGCCTAAAAACGTTTTGAGTTCTGAGTTTTGAGTTCTCTGTCTCCCTTCTTACCTCCTCCACCTCCTATCTCTCTCTCTCTACCCCACCTCCAACCCCTTCCCTTGTCCTGTATTTCTCTCATCTATGTCTTTGTCCGTCAACAGGTCGAGTTCCCTCCCTCTCCCCTCCCCTCTCTTTCTCTCTCTGTGTCTCCCACCCTCCCTCCCTCTCTCTCTCTACCCCACCTCCAACCCTTCCCTTGTCCTGTACGTCTCTCATCTATGTCTTTGTCCGTCAACAGGTCAAGTTCCCTCCTTCCCCCCTCCCTCTCTCTTTCTCTCCCCTCTCACACCCCCGCCCCCACCCCACGCCCCCAACCCCACCCCTACCCCTTCCCTTGTCCTGTACTTTTCTCATCTCTATGTCTTTGTCCGTTAACAGGTCAAGTTCCCTCCTCCTCCCCTCCCCCCCTTCTCTCTCTCGTTCTCTCTCTGTGTCTCCCTTCTTACCTCCTCCACCTCCTCTCTCTCTCTCTCTACCCCACCTCCAACCCTTCCCTTGTCCTGTATTTCTCTCATCTATGTCTTTGTCCGTCAACAGGTCAAGTTCCCTCCCTCTCCCCTCCCCTCTCTTTCTCTCTCTGTCTCCCTGCTTACCTCTCCCCCCCTCCCTCTCTCTTTCTCTCCCCTCTCACACCCCCCCCCCCCCCCCCCACGCCCCAACCCCACCCCTACCCCTTCCCTTGTCCTGTACTTTTCTCATCTATGTCTTTGTCCGTCAACAGGTCGAGTTCCCTTCCTCTTCCCCCTCCAACCCCACCCTCTCTCTCTCTTTCTCCCCATCATCCACCCCACCCCCCCTCCCTCCCTCCACCGTGTGAGGGGGCAGAGCGAGAGTGAAGTACCTGCTTATCTCCAGGATGCCAGCCAGACACTTACGCCCATCCGGTCATCCAGACAGCGGAACGATGGCATGAAGAGGAGTGACGGGCAGTTTCGAGAAGTGCTGGCACCAGCAGACAATGGACTTCCTATTCTCTCTTCCCTCTCTTCTTCCCTCCCTCCCTCCATCTCTCTGTCCTTCTCTGTTCTCTCTGTGTTTTGCCTTTGCTTCGTTTTCACCCTCCCACCTCCCACCCCCACTTTTCTTTTTCTTTTTTGCCCTTGAGGGCTGGGTGTAAAAAAAAAAAAAAAAAAAAAAAAAAAAAAGCTATGCTTTATGCTTACTCCACTACCTTCGTGAAATAAAAAAATTCGTTTCGTTTCGTTTTTTTCCTCTCTCTCTCTCTCTTACTCACTCACTCACTCCTCCTCGCGGAGTCAGTCAATAGTGATGGCAGAACCTGCCTGCCTGCCTGCCTGCCTGCTGTCCTGCCTTTTGTTAGTTGCTGTGTTGGCCTTTGTTGTTGTTGGTTGTTGTTGTTGTTGTTGTTGCTGACAACTACTTGTTACCTGCTGTTTAGGCTTTTTGTTGTTAGCTGTTGTAGATATTGTTATTGATAACTGCTTGTTAGGTGTTGTTTAGATCTTCGTTGTTAGTTGGTGTTGATGTTGTTGCTGGCAAGTACTTGTTAGCTGCTAAACTGTTTAGGCTTGTTGTTGATGTTGTTGCTGATAACTGCTTGTTAGCTGCTGTTTAGGTTTTTGTTGTTAGTTGTTGTAGATATTGTTGCTGATAACTGCTTGTTAGCTGCTGTTTAGGTTTTTGTTGTTAGTTGTTGTAGATATTGTTGCTGATAACTGCTTGTTAGCTGCTGTTTAGGTCTTTGTTGTTAGTTGTTGTTGATGTTGTTGCTGACAACTACTTGTTAGCTGCTGTTTAGATCTTCGTTGTTAGTTATTGTAGATATTGTTGCTGACAACTACTTGTTAGCTGCTGTTTAGGTCTTCGTTGTTAGGGTTGGGTGCCACTGTCACTGTTCCTAATACTTTTTTTTCCCCATCGACTACCAGTTGGGTGCCACTGTCACTGTTCCTAATACTTTTTTTTTCATCACCACCACTAGGGCTATCTATCCATCCCTACTCCTACTAGTGGAGTGATGGCCTAGAGGTAACGCGTCCACCTAGGAAGCGAGATAATCTGAGCGCGCTGGTTCGAATCACGGCTCAGCCGCCGATATTTTTTCCCCCTCCATTAGACGGTCTGGACCCTAGTCATTCGGATGAGACGATAAACCGAGGTACCGTGTGCAGCATGCACTTAGCGCACGTAAAAGAACCCACGGCAACAAAAGGGTTGTTCCTGGCAAAATTCTGTAGAAAAACCCACTTCTATATAGGAATAACAAATAAAACTGCACGCAGGAAAAAAAAGAAAGAAAAAAAAGGTGGCGCTGTAGTGTAGCGACGCGCTCTCCCTGGGGAGAGCAGCCCGAATTTCACACAGAGAAATCTGTTGTGATAAAAAGAAATACAAAATACAAAATACCGCAGTTACTACCACATTTTTTTGTTGTTGCCGTGCTGCTGCTGCTGCTGCTGCTGCTACAACGGCCACTCCATCTACCACCACTGTTGGCATGCTTACGAACAAGAACTAACCCCCTGCTCGATATTATACCACGATGTTCTACAGCCACGAGCAGCCTCCACCATCGATGTTGTTCCTGCTGCTGCTGCAGCCCGTTCTGCTGCCAGAATGTCAATTGGAATGCGGGCGGCAAGGGAGAGAAGATCAATGCATTACGTAACAGGGCACCGCCACCGGCGACCGCCTTCAGCAGAAGACACTGCCAGAAACAGTGCATTCACATCACTTTCTGTACCGTCAAAGATGTGTGCCTGTTTTTTTATTTTTTATTTTTGAATTTAATTTCATTTTTTTTACCATTCTGTTTTGCTCTTCTTCATCAATGAGCAATGACAGAACAAACAAAAAGCAACAAAACAAACAAACAAACAAAGAAAAAATTTTTTTTTCCTATCAGAATCCAGTGTTCTGGGTTCCGTAGCTATATATATATATATATATATTGAACCAGAGCTGTTAAAGTAGGAAGTCCTTCACTTAAAACTGCCATTTCTGACTACACAGTCTCATCAGTAGTTTGGGGAAAATATTTATCGCGAGTACATCTAGCGCTTTTTGACCATTATTATAGCAGCTCTCCAACTGTTACCGACAGACATTCGTTCGTCATTACTATCGATAATATCATGAATGCTAATTCTACATGTAATCATCCTCTCGTCCCAGATCCAAACCTCTATTGTTATTGATCCTTCTACAAATAATGTTGGTACTGTTATCAATATTTACTGTGTGGTTCTTGTTGCCTCCCCCCCCCCCCCCCTCGCCCTCCCACCAACCCCTCCCCCCCCCCCCCCCCCCCCCGCCCCCCCCCCCCTCCCCAACAGCTTGTAATTATTACATGAGCACTGTTATTACTGCAACCGCAAATAATGCTTGCGTCCTTGGTATAGTGGCTAATCATTGTTGTTCTTCTTGTTTGCACAGCTTCTGTTCTTTCTACAGTTAATATTGCTACTGTTGGAGTTTGCTGCCGAGTCGTTAATATGTACTGACGCTTGTTATGCTCCTACTTCTACACTGCTGCTGTTTCTGTTCGTAAAACCGCCGCTACTTCTGCTGCTACTGCTGCTATTTCTACGATTTCTTCTGCTACAACCACTGCGGCTACTGCTGCTAGTACTATCACTACGGCTGCTACTGCTGCTATTTCTACTGATTTCTTCTGCTACAACTACTACGGCTGCTGCTGCTGCAGCAGCTATTATCAGGACAGTCACTGCTATTGATGCAGCAGAAGAGCCAGGGTTTCAGAGCGGGGAAACTGTCTGTCTGTACCACGCTTCAGATACTGTATGTGGGCAGTGGTTGGCATTCTAGTCTGGGGTCATTGTCTGTTTGTTCTGAATCGGTATGGTGACTATATGGCTGGATTTTGAAAAAAAAAAGGGGGGGGGGGGAGAAAAGAAAAATCATTACCATTTGTTTGCCTGTTTTTCTGGAAGACCCAGACTGCTGACTGTTGCTTCTCTTCGGAATCATACTGAAAATACCTGCGTCTTATCTTTTGTTGTTGCAGTGTCCCGAACGTGGTGCGAAGTTATGAGGGCTGCAGCAGGCACTACCATTCCCAACGCTACGATGATCATGAAAAAAACCACCCAAAAAACAACGATACATATTCCCGATTAAAAAAAAAAAATCATTGTATTATCTGTTTTATTATAGGTAAATCACTGGATTCGCTTTCAGTCACTGATCTTTTTTTTTTCTTTTAATTTTCCAACTTGGTAATGTAACGTAAATACTTACATTGGGAAGGGAAGCGGGAACGATATGGAAAAAAAAAACATGCAAAAAGGAAAATCAGTCACTGATCTTACCAGGATAACCTTCTCTAGGAGTAACGACTGCTACTGAATGACTACTACAACGGTCATCGTACTCAAACATTGATCTCCCAGACTTTAAATTCTTTGAACCAGTTTTTTTTCTTCTTCTCAAACTGTTCTGCATGAAGCTTGCTCCACAAGCAACATGAAATACTTATAAAAAAAAAAAAAACACCCCAAAAAATTCCTCCACTGAGCAACTTTCCCTGGCCAAAGTCGTAGTGGATCAGGTCAGGAAATTCATTCTGTGAAAGGGGCCACGTTTCCTGCATTGCAGGGTGGCCAACATCGTCACCTCACACAGCTATTCCCCAGCTGAGCAGATTCAGTTTCAGTTTCAGTAGCTCAAGGAGGTGTCACTGCGTTCGGACAAATCCATATACGCTACACCACATCTGCCAAGCAGATGCCTGACCAGCAGCGTAACCCAACGCGCTGAGCAGAACAACAAGTTTTCCAGGAATGGAAATGATATCTGACATTACAGCCTCGACGGCATTGCTCTGTTATACTATGGAGTGAACGAGTGTATCGTGATTGGGTTGCTACACCAGTACGTTTCCTTTTTGTACAGGTACACAATGAGCATCCCCCTCGTATAATACACAATAATTTACCCAGTCAGAAACACCATTATTATTGCTGCTGTTGCTGTTTTTGTAATAATAATATACATTTATATAGCACCCTTTCCCTCTAAGAGCTCAGGGCGCTTTACATGAAAGAAAAATACCACAAGCTACATAAAAAACACCCATGACCACTCTCCCTCACCCTCCTCACACCTCCCCACCCACACTCTCCCCACCCCACCCCACCCCACCCTGCACACACATCCAAAGTGAACTGACACAGGGGTGGTGCTGGAGAGAACAAGGAAGCTGAGAGCACCCACAGATAGGTTCCAGAAAGATGAGTCTCTAGTGACGAGCGAAAAGCAGAAATAGAACCAGATGCACGGACACGATGAGAAAGGCTGCTCCAGACGCGAGGAACCACGAAGAAGAAGAAGAAGAAGAAGAAGAAAGAAAGAACGTCCACCATAGGCTCTCGCATTGACACGAGGAAGAAGTCTCAAAAGGCAACAAGTCAGAGGAAGAGCGGAGACCTCCCGCGGGAGTGCAAACGCTGACATGGTCAGAAAGACAGGCAGGTCCCACGGAGATGTAGCTGTTGTTGTAGCGGCTGCTGACGCTACTACTACTACTACTACTACTATCACTACTACCACTACTACTCCTACTACTACATTTTAAGAAGAAGACAGAAAGAAGAGGGGGAAGAGGAAAAAAGGGAAGAAAGGAAGGAGAAGAAAGAGGATGACAACAACAGCATTCCTCCCGACACGAGGATCGTGTGTTTACTATTGCAGAAGTAACACTCAGTGTTTACCACAGTGATGCTAAAATCATATCTATCTATCTATCTATCTATCTATCTATATATGTATATATATATATATATATATATATATATATATATATATATATATATGCATGCACGCATGTATACCTAAACCGACAGCAACGATTGCTTTGCAGTACATCCGGGATGCAAGGAATCAGAACTCGAGTTCATATTCCCCCATCTCTCTCTCTCTCTCTCTCTCTCTCTCTCTCTCTCTCTCTGTGTGTGTGTGTGTGTGTGTGTGTGTGTGTGTGTGTGTGTGTGTGTGTGTGTGTGTGCATCTCTGTCTCTCTCTGTCTCCGTCTCTGTCTTCCATCTGATGTAAAACAAGGCCCGACGCACGAATGTGTGTGTGTGTGTGTGTGTGTGTGTGTGTGTGTGTGTGTGCTTGTGTGTGCTTGTGTGTGCTTGTGTGTGTGTGTGTGTGTGTGTGTGTGTGTGTGTGTGTGGTGTGTATGTGTGTGTGCGTGTGTGCGTGCGTGTGTGTGTATGTCTGTGTGTGTGTGCGCACATGCGCATGTGTATAGGTGCGTGTGTTCATGCATGCGTGTGTCAGTGGTGCGAGTCTGTGTGTCTTCATTTGTGTGCGCGCGTGCATGCGTGCGTGCGTGCGTGTGCTATGTGCATATTCATAAAACGATGAGGCCAAAAGAGATTAGCAACGGTATGGCTCACCCCATACAACAACAAAAAACGCTCACATTAATTCAACAGATGGTGCACGCACCGTTTAGAGTCAAATATCCAATTCCATGATGCATGAAGCACAGACACACACACACACACACACACACACACACACACACACACACACAGATATAGAGAGAGATGTAGGGAGGGAGGAGAGAGAGAGAGAGAGACAGAGACAGAGACAGAGACAGAGACAGATAGAGAGAGATGGAGGGAGGGAGGAGAGAGAGAGAGAGAGACAGACAGACAGAGAGAGACAGAGACAGATAGAGAGAGATGGAGGGAGGGAGGAGAGAGAGAGACAGACAGACAGACAGACAGAGAGAGAGACAGAGAGAGAGATGGAGGGAGTGGGGAGAGAGAGGGAAGGAGAGAGAGACAGACAGACAGACACACAGACAGACAGAGACAGAGAGGGAGGGAGGGAGGGAGTGGGGAGAAAAAGGGAGAGAGAGAGAGAGAGACAAAGATAGAGACACAGATGGAGGGAGCGAGGGGAGAGAGAGAGGGAGAGAGAGACAGAGACAGACAGAAACAGACAGACAGACAGAGACACAGAGAGAGGGAGAGAGTGGGGAGAAAGAGAGACAGGGACAGAGAGAGACACACAGAAAGAGGGAGGAGGGGGGGGGGGGAGAAAAACACGAACGGGTCTTTATGCCAATGACTACAGATTATTCGTCGGCATCACAATAACAATATTACAGACAGACAGACAGACAGACACAGACGGACTGACAACCAGACACTAATACAAGACAGATATAAAACAGAGACAGATGGAGACAGACGGACAAAGAGACACAGAGATAGGAGAAGAAGCAAATTATACCACCAACGATACGATGATTATGAAAAAAAAAAACCAAAAAACAACGATACATATTCCCGATTAAAAAAAAAAAATCATTGTATTATCTGTTTTATTATAGCTAAATCACTGGATTCGCTTTCAGTCACTGATCTTTTTTTTTTCTTTTAATTTTCCAACTTGGTAATGTAACGTAAATACTTACATTGGGAAGGGAAGCGGGAACGATATGGAAAAAAAAAACATGCAAAAAGGAAAATCAGTCACTGATCTTACCAGGATAACCTTCTCTAGGAGTAACGACTGCTACTGAATGACTACAACGGTCATCGTACTCAAACATTGATCTCCCAGACTTTAAATTCTGTGAACCAGTTTTTTTCTTCTTCTCAAACTGTTCTGCATGAAGCTTGCGCCACAAAGCAACATGAAATATTTTAAAAACAAAACTTCCTCCACTGAGCAACTTTCCCTGGCCAAAGTCGTAGTGGATCAGGTCAGGAAAATCATTCTGTGAAAGGGGCCACGTTTCCTGCATTGCAAGGTGGCCAACATCGTCACCTCACACAGCTGTTCCCCAGCTGAGCAGATTCAGTTTCAGTTTCAGTAGCTCAAGGAGGTGTCACTGCGTTCGGACAAATCCATATACGCTACACCACATCTGCCAAGCAGATGCCTGACCAGCAGCGTAACCCAACGCGCTGAGCAGAACAACAAGTTTTTTTCAGGAATGGAAATGATATCTGACATTACAGCTTCGATGGTATTGGTCTGTTATACTATGGAGTGAACGAGTGCATCGTGATTGGGTTGCTACTCCAGTGCGTTTCCTTTTGAACAAGTACACAATGAGCATCCCCCTCGTATAATACACAATAATTTACCAAGTCAGAAACACCATTATTATTGCTGCTGTTGCTGTTTTTGTAATAATAATATACATTTATATAGCACACTTTCCCTCTAAGAGCTCAGGGCGCTTTACATGAAAGAAAAATACAAGTTACATAAAAAAAAACCCATGACCACTCTCCCTCACCCCCCTCACACCTCCCCACCCACACTCTCCCCACCCCACCCCACCCCACCCCACACACACATCCAAAGTGAATTGACACAGGGGTAGTGCTGGAGAGAACAAGGAAGCTGAGAGCACCCACAGATAGGTTCCAGAAAGATGAGTCTCTAGTGATGAGCGAAAAGCAGAAAATAAATAGAACCAGATGCACGGACACGATGAGGAAGGCTGCTCCAGACCCGAGGAACCACGAAGAAGAAGAAGAAGAAGAAAGAAAGAACGTCCACCATAGGCTCTCGCATTGACAAGAGGAAGAAGTCTCAAAAGGCAACAAGTCTGAGGAAGAGCGGAGACCTCCCGCGGGAGTGCAAACACTGACAAGGTCAGAAAGACAGGCAGGGTCCCACGGAGATGTAGTAGTTGTTGTAGCGGCTGCTGACGCTACTACTACTACTACTACTACTACTATCACTACTACTACCACTACTACTACTACTACTACTACTACTACATTTTAAGAAGACAGAAAGAAGAGGGGGAAGAGGAAAAAGGGAAGAAAGGAAGGAGAAGAAAGAGGATGACAACAACAGCATTCCTCCCGACTCGAGGATCGTGTGTTTACTATTGCAGAAGTAACACTCAGTGTTTACCACAGTGATGCTAAAATCATATCTATCTATCTATCTATCTATCTATCTATCTATCTATCTATCTATCTCTCTCTCTATATATATATATATATGCATGCACGCATGTATACCTAAACCGACAGCAACGATTGCTTTGCAGTACATCCGGGATGCAAGGAATCAGAACTCGAGTTCATATTCCCCCATCTCTCTCTCTCTCTCTCTCTGTGTGTGTGTGTGTGTGTGTGTGTGTGTGTGTGTGTGTGTGTGTGTGTGTGTATCTCTGTCTCTCTCTGTCTCTGTCTCTGTCTTCCATCTGATGTAAAACAAGGCCCGACGCACGAATGTGTGTGTGTGTGTGTGTGTGTGTGTGTGTGTGTGTGTGTGTGTGCTTGTGTGTGCTTGTGTGTGTGTGTGTGTGTGTGTGTGTGTGTGTGTGTGTGGTGTATGTGTGTGTGCGTGTGTGCGTGCGTGCGTGCATGCGTGTGTGTGTGTATGTGTGTGTGCGCGCATGCGCATGTCTATAGGTGCGTGTGTTCATGCATGCGTGTGTCAGTGGTGCGAGTCTGTGTGTCTTCATGT
>NC_134879.1:25643201-25648201 GCF_041734735.1 Babylonia areolata
GGTGGTGATGATGACGGTGATGGGGATGGTGATGGTGGTGATGATGATGGTGATGATGATGGTGGAGATGATGATGATGATGATGATGGAGATGGTGATGGTGATTATGATGGTGATTATGATGGTGATGGTGAATATGATGATGATGATGATGATGATGATGATGATGGTGGTGATGATGATGATGATGGTGGTGATGATGATGACGGTGATGGTGATGATTATGGTGATGGTGATGATGATGATGGTGATGACGATGGAGATGGTGATGGTGATTATGATGGTGATGGTGAATATGATGATGATGATGATGATGGTGGTGGTGGTGGTGGTGGCAGCAGTAGTGGTGGTGGTAGTGGTGGTGGTGATGATGATGATGATGATGATGATGGTGGTGGTGGTGGTGGTGGCAGCAGTAGTGGTGGTGGTAGTGGTGGTGGTGATGATGATGATGATGATGGTGGTGGTGGTGGTGGCAGCAGTAGTGGTGGTGGTAGTGGTTGTGGTGATGATGATGATGATGAATGATGATGGTGGTGGTGGTGGCAGCAGTAGTGGTGGTGGTAGTGGTGGTATTAAGTATTGTCGTTCTGTGAAAGCTGTTGTTACATACATGTGTGTGTGAGTGTGTGTATGTAAGTGTCTGTCTGTGTGTGTGTGCGCGAGCGCGCACGTCTGATTATGCATGTTTGTGTTTGTGCGTGCCTATGTGTGCGTATGTGTTGACGGTATGTATGCATTGTGTGTGTGAGTGTGAGTGTGTGTGTGTGTGTGTGTGTGTGTGTGTGTGTGTGTGTGTGTGTGTGTGTGTGTGTGTGTGCGTGCGTGCGTGCGTGCGTGTGTGTGTGAGTGTCTGTGTGTGTGTGTGTGTGTGTGTGTGTGTGTGTGTGTCTGTGTCTCTCTGTGTGTGTATTATTATTATTATTGTTGTTGTTGTATCACAGAAGCAGTCGTGCGCGGGCGAGGTCACTACTATAGTGCACGACTGAGGAGAAGGGAAATTGCAGGAAGAATCAAAACCAGGTCACTGCATCATTCCCCCCCCACCCCACCCCCCATCCTCAGGGCTTACCTCCTTCCTCCCTTTCCCTCCATTCCCTCCAATCCCATCCCCCTCCCCTCCCCCGCCCCCCCCCCCACCCCCTCCCCCCCACAGAGGGAGGGGGGGAGGTGGAGGGGGGGGCGGCCCTTCCCTGGCCCTAAAAACCCCTCATCACACCAAACTACACACAGGGCGGTCGCAGCTCCATCATTACACTGGCAACAACAACAACAACAACAACAACAGCAACAACAAGAAGCAGAAGCGAAGCTCTGGGCAGGATTGGTTTGGTTGGGGTGGGTGGGTGGATAGGTAGGAAGGTGGGTAGGTAGGGTAGGGGTGGTGGTGTGGGAAGAATTGCTGGGGGTGGGGGGGGGGTGGGGGGGGGGGCGTGGGGGAGGGGCGTCGGTGTTGGGGGTGTGTTCCAGGTGTGGAAGAGGGAGTGTGTGGAGAGAGGGAGAGAGAGAGAGAGAGAGAGGAAGAGTGGGGGGGTGGCAGCAGGGGGGGGGGGGGGGGGGGGTCGTGCGTGGGAGGGGAGGGGAGAGAGAGAAATAATGGAGACAGTCAGACAGACAGAAAGACAGACAGAAAGACAGAGACAGACAAGAGACGGAAAGACAGAGATACAGACACTGTGACATACAGACAGACGGACAGATAGACAGACAGACGGACAGATAGACAGACAGACAGACAGACGGACAAAGACTGACAAACAGGCACACAGAGCTAACTGATAAAAATGACAAAACAATTGTGTTTTTGTTTCGTTTTCTTCGATAAGCGTTGTAGCCATTCAGAAAACCTGGCGAGCAAAAAAAAAAAAAAAGCAATACTCACATAATTAAGCACACAGTAACATAATCATGCCCATGCCACCTACCCCCCCCCCCCCCTCTTCTCCTCGCCCCCCCCCCACCCCGCCATCCCTCCCCCCTCCCCCCTCCCCTTTCCCCCCAAATCCCAAACACACTCACGCATTCAATCAAACACTTATTCGTTCACACTGAGCACGTGATATTCACGACGAGGATTCGCTCATGCACCTCAGAAAATTAAATGCTGTCGTTAATTATCTCCTGTTTCCCAATGCGGGCTTATTTTCCATCGCTACGATATAATAAATCTCCCTGGTTCTTTTCAAGCATACTCATTGCTGGCTGGATAGGACGTTTTTTTTTTAAGAGAGTGAGAGAGACAGACAGACAGACAGAGACATAGAGACAGACAGAGAGACAGAGACAGACAGACAGACAAGACACCAGAGAGACACACAGAGAGACAATTAATCAATAAAGAGTGGTCACTCTCTCAATACACAAAGGAACACACAGCTTCAAGTTAAAACATAAGCAGCATTGACTGGAAGTTGTGTGCATTGTGTTGTGTCGTGTATGTGTGTGTGTGTGTGTGTGTGTGTGTGTGTGGTGTGTGTGTGTGTGTGTGTGTGTGTGTGTGGTGTGTGTGCAGAAAGTGACCACTCTTTATTGTTTGTTAATCATCAGTTTAAACTCAAAGCCTCATTATATATATATATATATATATATATATATATATATATATATATATATATATATATATATATATATATACACACAGTTAGACAAAGATAAAACAACCAGCCAAAGAAACCACAAAAAACAACAACAACAACAAAAAGCCACCAACTAAAACCGACATCTCTCGCTCTCTCTCTCTCTCTGACATACGCTCACTACGTCTCTCACTAATATATATCTCTCTCTCTGACATACGCTCACTCCGTCTCTCATTAATCTCTCTCTCTCTCTCTCTCTCTCTCTCTCTCTCTCTCTCTCTCTCTCTCTCTGTGACATACGCTCACTACGTCTCTCATTAATCTCTCTCTCTCTCTGACATACGCTCACTCCGTCTCTCATTAATCTCTCTCTCTCTCTCTCTCTCTCTGTGACATACGCTCACTACGTCTCTCATTAATCTCTCTCTCTCTGTGACATACGCTCACTACGTCTCTCATTAATTTCTCTCTCTCTCTGACATACGCTCACTACGTCTCTCATTAATCTCTCTCTCACTCTCTCTCTTTGACATACGCTCACTCCGTCTCTTTCTCTCTCTCTCTGACATACGCTTACCCCGTCTCTCACTAATCTCTCTCTCTCTTTCTATGTGTGTGTGTGTGTGTGTGTGTGTGTGTGTGTGTGTGTGTGTGTGTGTGCTCACTCCGTCTCTCACTATCTCTCTCTCTCACACCTTTCTTTCTCTCTCTCTTTTCTAATTCCTCTCTCTCTCTCTCTCTCACTCTCACTAACTGAGCTCGCGCTCTCTCTTTCTCTCCGCCCCCCACCCCCCCACCCCCAGCCCCCCCCTCCCCTCCCCTCTCTCCTCACCCCTCCTTCCTGTCATTCTTCCCCCTCTCCCTCCTTTCTCTCTCTCTTACCCCCCTCCCTCTCATTCTCCACGCCACCCCCCCCCCCATCCCCCACCCCCCCTCTCTCTCTCTCTTCCCTCTCAACGGCTGGCACTCCCCCACTTTTAGCCTGTCGCCGACGCCACCCCCCCAAAGTGTCATCATCTTCATCATCTGCCTGCCAGGGCATCAACATGACTCCGGGGGTTCTGCTGCTGCTGCCTCCTGCCTCCTGCCTGCACTGCATTACAACAACTCCACTCTCTATACTACTGGCAGGTAACAGAAAGGAAGTAAGGTGGGGAGATGGGAGCGTGGGTGGGTTGGTGGGGGGCGGGGGAGGGGGGGGGGCAAGGAGGGGGGGTGGTGGGTGGGTGGGGGGGCTAACTGGGAGAGGGAGAGCTGGGATGATGGGGGGGGGGGGGGGGGGGGTGGAGGAGGGGCTGCAAAGGGGACGGGGTGGGGGTGGGGGTGGGGGTCTGAATTGTTGAGGGAGGCGGAGGGAGGGGGGTGGTGGGGGAGGCGGGGGTGCGCGGGGGTGCGGGTGTGGTTTGTTGGTTGTCTTACCTTTTGCGGCGAAGATGATGATGATGATGATGATGTTGTTGATTAATGATGACAATGATGATGACGAAGATAATGATGATTAATGATGATGTTGATGATGAAGATGATGACAAAGATGCTATGATGATAATAATGATAATGTTGCTGATGATAACAATGATAATGATGATGATGATGATAATAATAATAATGATAATGATGAAGATGTTAATAATGATGATGACGACGGCGATGACGATCACTGTCATCATCAGTCTCAGGCTAGACGCCCCCCACGCCCCCCCCTCCCCCCCACCTCCTCCCTCTCTATCCTCCTCTAAACTTTCTCCCATCCACCCCTCCCCCCTCCTCCCATCCCTCACCCCACTCCCGACCGGCGATTATGGAGGCAGCTGCGGCTGCAGATTCGTTCTCTTCATCATCAGAAAGGATGTGTTTGTTGGTGTTATAGTTGGTTGTGAGGGTGGGGGGTGGGTTAATGGTGGTAGTGGTTGTGGTTGTGGTGGTGGTCTTCAGTGGTGGTGGTGGTGGCGGTGGTGGTGGTGGAGGAGGAGGTGGGTATTTACTTTTAGTTTGGACGATGTCTTGATGCCGTTTGGTTTTTGGTGACTGGTCTCTGTTGGAGAGAGAGAGAGAGAGAGAGAGAGAGAGAGAGAGAGAGAGAGAGAGAGACAGACACACAGACAGGCAGACAGATAGACAGACAGAGGGAGAGACAAGGAGAGAGAGACAGACAGACAAACGGACACACACACACACACACACAAACACACAAACACACACAAGACAGCTGTACATCAAAATAAATCACTCTATCCATCCCTTCACACACACACAAACTGTAACAGAATAGAACCCACCCTGCAACACAAGCCCTGCCTGGCAACTAGTTAGAGCAGAAGCACCAGCCGCAACAACAGAGACCGACCATCTGCTATTAGACACTGGCAGGTCATTATACAGCACACACACACACACACACACACACACAACACACACACG
>NC_134879.1:25653201-25655701 GCF_041734735.1 Babylonia areolata
TGCAGAAGGGTATACATAATGAAGAAAACAGCCCCCCCCCCTCCCCGCCACCAGACCGTGCACACACACATGCGTACACACACTAACGCGCGCGCGCGAGCGCACACACATACATACACACACACGCGCGCACACACACTGACAGCACCCCCTCCCTCCCCCCACACACTAAGATTGAGAGATGGAAAGAGAGAGAGAGAGAGAGGGGGGGGGGGGGGGGTAGGCGGTTAGTTCCACTTACTGTCCTGTAACGAGAGAAGCTGAATGACAACTCCAGTAGCAGACTCCCGTTGCCATTCACAAGTCACCACCACCCTAAAAAACGCCCCCCCCCCCCCCACCCCCCTCCCCCCCCCCCCCCACACACACACCCATCTGGACCCATCGGAAGGCTAATGAAGATCATTACTAATTAAGATCAGGAAGATCAGAGTCAGTCCCTTACCCTTAATTGACCCCATCCCACACCCCAACCCCCACCCGAATCCCCCCCGCCCCCCTCTAGCCCCAATCTCCAGTCATCTAACATTATCGCCTCCTTAGACCTACCTACCCAACCCCCGATCCCCCCCACCCCCCACCTTCCAGACATCTCCCTTTTCCCCCCGCCTCCCAATCCCCACCCCACCCCACAGCATCCCTCCATATCCCCCCCACCCCCACCCCACTTAGCATCCCTCCATATCACCCCCACCCCCACCCCACAGCATCCCTCCATATCACCCCCACCCCCACCCCACTTAGCATCTCTCCATATCACCCCCTCACCCACCCCATTAAGCATCCCTCCATATCATCCCCACCCCCACCCACTCAGCATCCCTCCATATCACCCCCTCACCCACCCCACTTAGCATCCCTCCATATCACCCCCACCCCCACCCCACTTAGCATCCCTCCATATCACCCCCCTCACCCACCCCACTTAGCATCCCTCCATATCACCCCTACCCCCACCCCACTTAGCATCCCTCCATATCACCCCACCCCACCCCACTTAGCATCCCTCTATATCACCCCCACATCCACCCCACCCCACTTAGCATCCCTCCATATCACCCCCACCCCACCCCACTTAGCATCCCTCCATATCCCCCCCATCCCCACCCCACAGCATCCCTCCATATCACCCCTACCCCCACCCAACTCAGTATTCCTCCATATCACCCCCACACCCACCCCACTTAGCATCCCTCCATATCACCCCTACCCCCACCCAACTCAGCATTCCTCTATATCACCCCCACCCCCACCCCACTTAGCATCCCTCCATATCATCCCCACCCCCACCCCACTTAGCATCCCTCTATATCACCCCCACATCCACCCCACCCCACAGCATCCCTCCATATCACCCCCACACCCACCCCACTTAGCATCCCTCCATATCACCCCCACCCCACTTAGCATCCCTCCATATCACACCCACACCCACCCCACTTAGCATCCCTCCATATCACCCCCACCCCCACCCCACTTAGCATCCCTCCATATCACCCCTACCCCCACCCAACTCAGCATTCCTCTATATCACCCCCACCCCCACCCCACTTAGCATCCCTCCATATCACCCCCACATCCACCCCACCCCACTTAGCATCCCTCCATATCACCCCTACCCCCACCCAACTCAGCATCCCTCCATATCACCCCCACATCCACCCCAACCTACTTAGCATCCCTCCATATCCCCCCCACACCCACCCCACTTAGCATCCCTCCATGACATCCCCACCCCGCCCCACTTAGCATCCCTCCATATCACCCCACCCCGCCCCACTTAGCATCCCTCCATATCACCCCACCCCGCCCCACTAAGCATCCCTCCATATCACCCCCACCCCCACCCCACTTAGCATCCCTCCATATCCCCCCACCCCACCCCCACTTAGCATCCCTCCATATCACCCCCACCCCCACCCCACTTAGCATCCCTCCATATCCCCCCACCCCGCCCCACTAAGCATCCCTCCATATCACCCCCACCCCCACCCCACTTAGCATCCCTCCATATCCCCCCACCCCACCCCACTTAGCATCCCTCCATATCACCCCCACCCCCACCCCACTTAGCATCCCTCCATATCACCCCCACCCCCACCCCACTTAGCATCCCTCCATATCACCCCACCCCGCCCCACTAAGCATCCCTCCATATCACCCCCACCCCCACCCCACTTAGCATCCCTCCATATCACCCCCACCCCCACCCCACTAAGCATCCCTCCATATCACCCCCACCCCCACCCCACTAAGCATCCCTCCATATCACCCCCACATCCACCCCACCCCACTTAGCATCCCTCCATATCACCCCTACCCCCACCCAACTCAGCATCCCTCCATATCACCCCCACATCCACCCCACCCTACTTAGCATCCCTCCATATCACCCCCACACCCACCCCACTTAGCATCCCTCCATATCACCCACACACCCACCCCACCCTACTTAGCATCCCTCCATATCACCCCCACACCCACCCCACTTAGCATCCCT
>NC_134879.1:25668201-25673201 GCF_041734735.1 Babylonia areolata
CCCCCCACCACCACCCCCACCCCCACCCTCCAGAACCCCACCTCCCTCCCCCTCCCCTGTCAAGACCGTGTGTTTTATCAAACGCGGTCATTCCGTCTGCTAGATAACTGAACGAAGCATTGTAATGCATGCCGCTGCCTTCAGAGAGAGAGAGAGAGAGAGAGAGAGCTGCCGGCAAACTTGCAAAACTATTGTTCCACATCGCGCCACACGATAAAAGAGCCCTTGCGGACGCGTTTAGAATCTCTCTCTCTCTCTCTCCCTCTCTCTCTCTCTCTCTCTGCCGGATTGAGAATAGTTACGACGTGAATGTTGTTGAACATCTGTATTAGATATTTTTTTGGCTGGTTTGTGTTGAAGATGCCATAGTGTGTCATGTAAAATTTTATTTATCTTTCTTTAATGTCACCCCCTTCAGTAAGGGGCTTTGGCCTATATCTGAATAAAAAAATCGTTATCGTTAAATCGTTATCGTTATCTCTCTCTGCCGGCGTGTGTTTGTTTGTGTGTGTGTGTGTGTGTGTGTGTGTGTGTGTGTGTGTGTGTGTGTGTGTGCATTCAATGGTCCAACTGATTCTTTATGCTTTGTTCAGGTTTGTTTGTTTTACGGTTACTTTTCCCAAACGTGACGGTTCAGTGCACGGTTTGTATTGCTGTGCAGGACTACTACCGCTGCAGTTTTGAACGGATGATCAGTGGCCGTGCCCACCCGGGCGCAGTAAAACAAAAGAACAGAAGACTAAGACAGAACTGAATACTACAAGCCAAAAACTTTGAAGACAAAGGAAAGACTAGAAGCCGGTGTACACGGCGAAGAAGACTACTATGAAGGAAAAAGGAAGGGGGGAGGAGGAGGAGGAAGAAGAAGATAAGCAGAAGAAGAAGGAGAAGGAGAAGAGAGAACAACAACAACAAATAACCAGAACAAGAGGAACAATGTGAAACAGACGAAGACAAAAAATACAGAAATAAACTGAATAAATTTATGATTACAGTGATGAATATAACGACTGTGACGTCTACGATAGAGACAAAAAGAAAAGGTGGATAAAGTACTTCACTGAAAAACTGAACTGGATACAAGGAAAAAATTAAGTGTTGATCGAGAGACAGACAGACAGACAGACAGACAGACCGGAAAAAAAGGACAACGACAGGACACGTGGTCAATGAAACCAAACGCAAACAAACACAAAACGAAACGAAAGAAAGTCACAACTGAAGAAACCACTGACTTCAAAACTTCCAGAACTAAAATTCCACAAACATACCCCCGGCCTCGCTTCGAACGAACGAACGAACGAAACGCAAAAAAGCAAACACCACTTCTTAGACCTTGATCACAACAACATAAAAAGTTATAAATATAAAAAAAAAAAAAACTGTCACTCACTTTTGGTTTCGTGCTCCAGATTCTCCACAACAACAGCACTTTGAAAAAACAAAGGGTAAAAAAACAACATGAAGTCACACCAAGTCCACAAAGTGTCGTTGTCCTGGTAGGCCCACACAACAAACGCCAAACTTTTAGCACTGCACTTTTCCTTCCAAGTGTCACACAATCCTATATCATGATCGTCCAGTTAGTAGTGGCTCCCCAGTACGACAACACAAAACGAATCACCCACGCCCCCCCTCTCGCTCTCTCTCGATCTCTTTCAACTCCGCCGGCACTGAAAGCAATGCCAACCAACCTGTCGTTGAGGAGGAGGGAGAGAAAATGTTCCGGAGATCGACAACTTTAACTCAACTCTTTTCTTCCTTCGCGCGCACACCGCGCTCTCTCTGTCTCTCTCTCTCTCTTTCTCACACACACACACACACACACACTACACCACACCACACGGGCCACAGCACATCACATCACATCACACGGCCGCCGCGAACTGCTTGCTTGCTTCCTTGCTAGCTAGCTGCTGCTGCGGCGACAACTTCGTCAACGAACTTCGCCCCACCGACCACCACCACACAGCGCGACAGACGCGGAGGTACTACTACTACTACGGACTCGCTCTCTTCTCTGTTTCTCTCTCTTCTCAACTCTCTCTCTCTCTCTTCTCTAACATAACAGCAGGCTGCTTTCTGCTAGCACAGCGCGCTCCAGCGCCACGCACAAAACCGCCACACTGCTTGCTTGCTTGCAAGGGTTTATCGATGTGATCATTGGGAAAGGCCTGTGTAGTAGTAGTAGCCACGGCATAAGCCTGGAAGTAAAGGCGTAGAGACATAGGCATTGCAGACAAGAGTAGAAGTAGAGAGAGAGAGAGAGAGAGAGGGGGGTGCGGGGGGAGGGAAGAGAGGAACGGTGTTTAGTTGTGTGCGGTGCTGCACCGTGCGTGGGACTTTGTGTGGTGTACGGTGTGAGTGGGAGAGGGCCCTAAGCGTCGTCAGTCAAGTCGCCACCGCTCTCTTGTTGTCACAGGGCTCGCGCCGCTCTCTCTCTCTCTCTTTCTCTCTCTCTGTGCTGTGTCTCTGCGTTCTCTCTCTCTCTCTCTCTGCTATTGCTGCTTCTGCCGCAGCCGCTGCAGTTGATTTTCTGTCTGGAACGGGAAAGCCCCCTTCATATCCCCCTACCCCCCAAACCCCCCGATGGAAATAGCGGCGGTGGTGGTTTGGTGGTGGTGGTGTTGCCAGTTGTAGTGTTGTCAGTAATGATTTCTTTCTGGCTGTGACAAAGTCCTCTCGTAGTAGTCGGGCCGGGGAGTAGTAGTGTGGTGTGGTAGTGGTGGGTGGAAGGGTGGGGGGAAGGGAGAAAAGAGTCAGGGGGAATGAAGTCTGCGATGGAGTCCTGAGGGGTATGTGCTGCTGGTGTCTGTGTGTGTTTGGCACTGTGAGCTTTTGCCACGTCGGGGTTGGACTTCTTGCCTGTGCTGCCTGCAGCTTGTGTGTTGATTCACTGCGGCGGGTCCGCTCTTTGTCTTTCTCAGTTTCCGTTTGTTTTCTTGTTTTTGTTTTGCCCCCCCCCCCCCCCCAAGCCCCCCCTCCCCCCACTTCCTCTTTGTTCCAGACAGTCTGTGGGCTGCAGCAAAACGTCAGCAAGGAAAAATTGGGAGAACAGGTTATGTCTTGAATCACGATCATTGAGCGTATTAAAGATTTTATTCGAGTTCTGTTTGTCCGTGAGTGTGTGTGTGTGAGTGTCTCTCTGTGTTTGAACTTTGTCTATCCGTCTCTGGCTTATTCTGATTCTCTTCTCTCTTTACATATATTTCTCCCTCTCTCTCTTTACATCTCTTTCTCCCTCTCTCTCTTTACATATCCCTCCCTCTCTTTACATATATTTCTCCCTCTCTCTCTTAACATATCTTTCTCCCTCTCTCTCTTTACATATCTTTCTCCCCTTGTCTCTGGGTTATCCCCCTCGCCCCCTGTCTCTTTGTGAAAATGTTCCGGCAGTTGATTTATTTTCTGCAAACATCTTCAGAACTTGCAGAACCCGTCTCTCCAGTTTCAAGTGGTGGAATGAAGCAGAGATTTACAACATCCAATCCACTCAGTTGACCGGCGTGAAAAAGCGCAGCCTTGTATATACTTTCGTTATATAATGTAAGACTGAGTACTCCTGAACAGACTGATGCCTACCATCGCTGAAGAACACCTGTCAGGGAGCCAGTGTGGCTTCAGAGCCAACTGAAAGATCGATGGTATTTATTCTCAGGCAGCTCCAAGAGAGATGTAGGGAACTAAACAAAGGACTGAACTCGACGTTTGTTGACTTCACCAAAGCGTCCGACACTGTGAGGAGGAAAGGTCTATCAGTGGTCAATCATAGGACGACTAGGGCTGTGTCCTTAAGTTCCTCAGACTGGTCACACAGCTTCATGAAAATCTACTTGGCCAGGTTCGATACAGCAAACACATCTCAGAGCCTTTCATTACAGAAAATGGAGTGAGGCAAGGTTGTGTTCTCGCGTCACTCTTGTTACCAACTTCCTCAGCATGACGCTCCATAGGGCCACAGAAGACCTTCATGTCGAGGAAGGTGTCTACATCTGATACCGCACTGATGGCAGTCTGCTCAACATGAGGCACTTACAGGCCCACATGGCCAACCAGGACACTGAAGCAACTCATCTGTGAACTTCTCTTTGCAGGCGATGCTGTCTTCGTTTCGCACACAGGGACAGCCCTACCGCGCATGAAACTGCTTTATATAAATCACCGAACTCTTCGGACTGGAAGTCAGCTTAAAATCACATTAAATGTTACATGTCTGTCTGAGTATGTACATGTGCGTGCCTGAAATCTGATTGAATGACACAGGAAACCAATGATGAGCGCGCAACGGCAGCCGTTAGTTGGCTTTACCCAGGCAGGCAGCCTGTTGTGCAAATGACCCTGTGTTTGTAAAGCGATTAGGGCTTGGTCTCCGACCGAGGATAGGCGCAATATAAGTATCCACATCATTATTCAGAAAAAAAAAGACAGAAGTTGTCCATCAGCCGAGCCTCAAGATGCTTACCACCCTCCTCGCATCACCATCTGTGAGACACAGCTCAAGACAGTTCACCAGTTGAGCTGTTACACTATATTATCGCCAAGACGCCAAAATCAACAAATAAATTGACAACAGACTTGCGACGGGAAAACAGCGCTTGTGGCGGGGGAAGGAGGGGGGGGGGCGGGGGGGGGGGGGGGGGGGCCGAAAGTGGTGCATGAAAGATAAATGTGAAAATGTGATAGGAGAAAAAGAAAGTTGAGGGATAGGCCGAGAGGTAACGCGTCCGCCTAGGAAGCGAGAGAATCTGAGCGCGCTGGTTCGAATCACGGCTCAGCCGACGATATTTTCTCCCCCTCCACTAGTCCTTGAGTGGTGGTCTGGACGCTAGGCATTCGGATGAGACGATAAACTGAGGTCCCGTGTGCAGCATGCACTTAGCGCACGTGAAAGAACCCACGGCAACAAAATGGTTGTTCCTGGCAAAATTCTGTAGAAAAACCCACTTCGATAGGAAAAACGAATAAAACTGCACGGCAGGGGGGGAAAAAAAAAAGAAAAA
>NC_134879.1:25675701-25678201 GCF_041734735.1 Babylonia areolata
ACTTTTGTTTTCAAGTTCCTACATGCTTTCGGAACAACATTGGCAACATTCATCATAATGGTTTTTGTGTGGGTTTTTTTTCCCCCCCAACAACCCTAAGCGAAGCGATTCTAAACGAAAATTGATGCCTGTATTGTTTAATGAGAGAGAGAGAGAGAGAGAGAGAGAGAGAGAGAGAGAGAGACAAACAGACAGACAGACAGACAGAGAGACAGATTCAGAGACAGAGACAGACAAAGACACTTGAGGTGTGGGGGGAGGTGAGAGAGAAAGAGAGCGAAAGCGTGAGAGAAAGAGCGAGCGAGCGAGCGAGCGAGAGAGAGAGAGAGAGAGAGACAGACAGACAGACAAAGACAGAGAGACAGAGACAGAAAAACAGAGAGACAGAGAAAAAGAGACAGAGAGAGCTCTGATGCGAACTTGGTGTGTGTCTGGGCAATTTTTTTTTTTCTTTCAAAATAGTGTCTGTGCTGGTGCAAAAAATATGCATCGCAATAGCGTAAACGGGATTTAGCAGAGAAGTGCAAATGGATTCACAGCAGCAGTGCAAAGTGGATTCGGCAAAAGGCGACAAGGAGAAGAGGTGAATGTGAGATGGGGATTGGGGGTACCGGGTGGGTGGGTGGGTGGGTGTGGGGTTAAGAAACGGGTGGTGTGAGGGGTGTGTGTGTGTGTGTGTGTGTGCGGGGGGAGGGGGGCCCGCGGGGGGGGGAGCGGGTACGGGGGAAGTGTGTGTGTGTGTGGGGGGTATAATTCCTTGTTACAGTGACACAAACGTTTCGTCACAATTGTGCAAATGAGATGCACACAGTATATTATCATATCTTCTTCTTTTAAAATGTGTATATGTGATAATGATTGTCTTTGAGATATAGCTTTCGATTACGACGAGCCTAAAGGCGAATTTCTGTACTTTGTATCAGACAATAAAGTGATTGATTGATTGATTGATGGATGGATGGATGGATTGATGGATTGATTCAATGTAGTGCATCAAAAGCACAGGTGTTGACTTCTACTGGATCCCCTCATACTGTGGGTTGTACAGGTAGACCAAATGCTGGAAACGTAGCATGACAAAAACTGCATACCAAAGTAGGTGGATGATTTATTTCAAACGAACAAAGACTCGGATGATGAAATAATATTCGTCGTCAAATCAAAATATTAAATCATCTATCTATCTATCTTGATATTGGACTCATGATTTACCTTGACAAACGTAGAGCATGTTTGATTTATAAAGTGAGGTATAATCGTTGGAAGTACAAAACAACAGCAACGACGACGACGACGACGACAACACTCACACACACACACACACACACACACACACACACACACAAAACATACTCCGTGCACCACTATATTTACATGTTATACCAACTTCCCCCACCCCCACCCCCCGCCCCCACCACACCACAACCCCTCCCTACTCTCCCCCAGAGACGTGGTTCTGGCTAAGAATGCTGTGGGTTGCAGTCCAAACTGCGGTCTTTTGGGGGAACAAGAAACCAATCCAACTTGGCAACGACTTGCCAGTCACCGCCCCCCAAGCCCCCTCCCCCCCCACACACAAACACCCTCACCCCCCGCCCCCACAAACACACAAGAAACTGAACAAAGGCCTTGCGAAAAGAGTGACGTACACACAGCTACTGATAGGAAAAGGGAAAACAAAATAAATGGATAACTTGTTGGAGGAAACAAAAAGAACGAAAAAGCAAAGAGAAAAGACACTGGCGTAAAGAAAGAAAAGAAAAGAAAAAGAAAAGACTACTACCACTGCCCAAGCCGACAGCAGACAGTAAAATTAGCGGCCCTGCAGAAAACCTGTTGCATTTCTCGGACGGAAGAGCCTAGTATGGTCGTAACCCCGTTACTAACTGTGTGTAGTATGGAACTGACCAATGGCGTAGTTCGGTCAACGTAGGCATTTAGTCACGTGTAACTGTCAAAAAATTAGAACCAAGCAATGCAACTGGCTCTTGGAAAGGGAGGATTGGAGGATTGCACAGAGGAGGAGGAGGAGGAGAGAGAGGAAGGGGTGGAGAAGAGATCTTGTGGGGTGTGTCGCTCTGTTCTATTGCTGGCACCGTCCTTCGGCAGCCAGTCTTCTTCTGCTGTCTCGGTCAGGACTGTCCGCAGAACAGAAGACATAGTGACACTTGCACGTGTGTGTGTGTGTGTGCGTGCGTGTGTGTGTGGCGGGTCACGGACACACATACACACACACACACACATGTACACGTACATACGCACGCACACACGTGCACTTGTAAGTGTATACGTGCGCATCCTCATGGGCACTGGCACGCACAGAATCACAAGCACAGAACCACATCCTTGCTCCATTCACACATTCTCTCTCTTTCTCTAAGATTAATTACAAAAATGCACACGTTGCTTGTTTGTGTACACACTCTCTCTCTCTCTGACACACACACACACACTAGACCCTCTGTCACCCACTCCACTCCCCACCCACCACAACCCACAC
>NC_134879.1:25690701-25700701 GCF_041734735.1 Babylonia areolata
GTGGTCTATCAGTCTGTTCTTCCATCCCCCCCCCCCCCCCCTATTCAATGCCAGTCTGCTCTTGCAAGGCCTTGCTTCCCCTTTTCTGGCTGTCCAGACTACTGCTTGCAAAGCACGTTGACATATACAGACGCGGATATACACGTCTATGCGCACAGACACACAGTCAGACAGACAGACACGCACAACCCCAACCCCATGTCTTTTCTCCCCATCACCCCCGGCCCCTCTCCCTTACACACACACACACACACACACACACACACACACACACAGACACACACGCTCTCTCTCTCTCTCTCTCTCTGTACGTATTCATCAAAGTACCATTCAAGACAGCGTCCATTGGTCAGACACTCGATCGCTCCCCCCCCCCCCCCCACACACACACCCACCCACCCCCTGTCCTCAGCCAGTCCTCCAGTCAATGGCCCACAGTCAAAAGAAGGACCGGCCGATCCTGTCCATTGATCAGACCACCCCAGCAACCACTGGCCTGCGGGCGGCCAGACACAGAAACAAAAGCAGCCTCAACAAAGATGGTCAAACCCCCATGATTACTTTTTTTTTGCCTTAGTTTCCTTTTCCTTGCTACAGTCTCCAGCCTGATAGTCGACGGACATTTCTGAAGCCTTTGTGAAGAGGGCCCATGGTATAAGTGTGTGCCCCAGGGCTTTGTATCTTGTCGTCTCAGGCGTCCATACAAGATGGAAAGAAGGAATCTTTAGGTCTTGTTATTTCTCTTAAGTTTTCGTGTTGAATAGTTGTTGTTGTTTTTCCCTTTCTGCCGGTGTTTGATTTTTGTGGTGCTCGAGTTTGTTTTCACTGAAGTCAGACTTCCTGAGTTGTATTCTTTTTTTTTCATCCTAAAGAAACAAAATATCAAGAGGTAGTCACATTTGTATGGTCCATCAGAACGGAGAATTGTTTTGTTTTTGTTTTTTGTTTTTTTGTTTTTGATGGTGCAGTAAGTATTATTTTTATACTGGTGGGTCTCGATACGCAGACGGGTTCTGGATTTTTGTTTTATATATCTATATATAATATGTATATGTATAGATAGATAGATAGATAAATAGATAGATATGGATATATTTAGAGAGAGAGAGAGAGAGAGAGAGAGAGAGAGACAGAGAGATAGAGGGACTCAGAGAGACAGAGAGAGACTGAGCGGTCATGGTCTGTTTGCGATTGAGTCCTGTGTGATCAGTTCCATCCAGTGACTTGTATTTCTCTGTCTGTCTTTCTGTCTCTTTTCTCTCCGGATGCAGACATCATTGCTGTCTTTTCAATCTCTCTTTCTCTCTCGCTGTGTGTGTGTGTGTGTGTGTGTGTGTGTGTGTGTGTGTGTGTGTGTGCGTGCGTGTGTGTGTGTGTGTGCGTGTGTGTGTTTGTGTGTGTGTGCTTGTGTGTGTGTGTGTGTGTGTGTGTGTGTGCGCGCGCCTGCGGTCGTGCATGCTGTGCTGGCGCCTGCTCATGTGCGCCCATGTCTGTCAAGTCTGTCTATCTGTATTTGAAGAAAAGAAGAATAATTGAAAAAAAAAAAAAAAAAAAAAATTCCTGGGAGACCCCAACCACAGACTCTAGCAGCATAGCAGAGGAATGCGGCAGCAGCTCTGGGCGGGCACCCGAGACTGGATGCCAGACAACAGGCTGACAGGCTGGACGGTGTAATGAAAGCTCTCTCTCTCTCTCTCTCTCCTCTCTCTCCCTCTCTCCCCCCTCTCTCTCCCTCCCTCTTCTCTCTCTCTCCCAATCTCTCTCCCTCTCTCTCTCTCTCCCCCTCCCTCCCTCTCTCTCTCTCACCCCTCTCTCTCCCTCTCTCCCCCTCTCTCTCCCTCCTCCCTCTCTCTCTTCCCCCCCCTCTCTCTCTCCCCTTACCCCCACCATGGCGCTCTCTCCGTCAGAGCAGCCTTCTGGTCCAGATTTTCTCCCCTTCCCCCTAACCCCCCACCCCCAACCCCCTCCCGACCCCCACCCTCGCTCCTTCCGTTCAATTTCCACGCTTTCATCTGAACGCAAAGACAATCGCTTCAGCTCATGGGACCTCAAGTTTAAGTTCACCGCCGAGAAACCTTTCGCCTAGTCCCGTGCGTGAAAATGTTAGTTAAGACTTTGTGTTTTCTCTTTCAAGTCAAATTCGATAGAGAAGTTGGAAGCAAAAGGATTGGGGGCTGGGGGGTGGGGGAGTAGGGGATGGGGGAGAGGGCTGAGGGGGGCGGGAGTGGGGGCTGAGGGGGAGGGTGTGGGGGGGGGAAGACAGTGGGGCGGGGGAAGGGTGGGAGGTAATAAGATGGTGGTGGTGAGCAGATAGGGTGGAAGGAGAAGAGGGAGAGAGGGCAGGAAGGATATATATATATATATATATATATATATATATATATATATATATAGAGAGAGAGAGAGAGAGAGAGAGAGAATACAGACTGAAAAGGATATAATTATATCAGCACCTAACTCATGTATCAATATGGTGTGTGTGTGTGTCTTGTGTGTGTGTGTGTGTGTGTGTGTGTGTGTGTGTGCACGCGCGTGTGTGAGTGCGTGCTCATGTATCCTATAGGTATTGTATTGTATGGTATTGTTTATTTTGTATTACCCTTTTTTTTTGTCACAACAGATTCCTCTGTGTGAAATTCGGGCTGCTCTCCCAAGGGAGAGCGCGTCGCTACACTGACAGCACCACTTTGCATTCTTTTCTGTCCGCAGTTTTATTTGTTTTCCTATAGAAGTGGATAATTCTACAGGCATTTCGCTATGGACATCCCTTTTGCTTATTTATCATGATTGTTGTCTTTTTTATTTATTTATTTATTTCTTCTTCTTCTTCTTCTTATTATCATTATCACTACTACTACTACTACTACTACTACTTTTTGTATATTATAATTATTATTTATTTATTTATTTATGTACGCTTATAGTTGACTTCATCACGTTTTTGCGCCTTATACATATTATTAGTAGTGGTAGTATTTTTTTTTTAATGTATTTATCTATTATTTATTCACCCTTTTTTTTTTGTTCTTTTTTTTCTCAAGGCCTGACAAAGCGCGTTGGGTTACGCTTGGCAGATGTGGTGTAGCGTATATGGATTTGTCCGAACGCAGTGACGCCCCCTTGAGCTACTGAAACTGAAACTGAAACATCCCTTTTGTTGTCGTGGACTTTTTTTCTTTTTTTTTAACATGCGCTAAGTGCATGCTGAATAAGGGACCTCAGTTTGTCGTCTCATCCGAATGACTAGTGTCCAGACCACCACTCAAGGTCTAGTGAAGGGGAAGAAAGTACTGGTGACTGTGGGATTGGAACCAGTGCACTCAGATTCTCTCACTTCCTACGTGGACGCGTTACCACTAGGCTAACATTCCACAGGTGTGTGTGTATGTATGTATGTATGTATGTATGTATGTGTGTGTGTGTGTGTGCGTGCGTGCGTACGTGTGTATGTGTGTGTGTGTGTGTGTGTGTGTTGTGCGTGCATACATGTGTGTGTGTGTGTGCGCGCGCGTGTGTGTGTGTTTGTGTGGGTATTCGTGCACGGTGCGTGCTTATGAGCACATGATAAGCGTGTCAAGGCGTGCAGCATTATCACCAAACACAAAATAAGCCCACATCATGCAAGTAGTCTGATCATGTTTTGACACATCTCGCGTAATGTGTTCATTAATGTAACCCATAGAAATTCTTGTCTAACTCGATTCATCAAGAACGACACATAACGGGGACTGATATCGACAGACAAATGGTCAAAACACATAATAATAATAATAATAATAATAATAATACCACGTTAATAACAGAGCAGACACCTCATTTCTCTCCTCCACTCCAAATTCCCCTTCAACCCCCTCCACTACCATCTTCCTACCCCAGCCATCCACCTATTTCTCTTTCCATTCTCTGAAGAAGAAGAAGAAGAAGAAGAAACACGAGGAGGAGGGAGAGAAGAAGAAGAAGAAGAAAGAGGAGGGGGAAGAGGAGGAGGAGTTGAAGAAGAAGAAGAAGAAGAAGAAGAAGAAGAAGAAGAATCTAACAAAAAAAAAAAGAAAAAAAAGAGAGAACCCCCCATGCCATCGCCTCCTGGGCAGGCAGTCAGGCAGTCAGTCAGTCAGGCAGGCAAAGAACCCCCAAAGGACTCAGACAGACGCGGTTCTGGCCAGACTATGGTTAAAGTCCAGATTGCAGTCTTTAAAAACTTCGCCAATGCCAGCCAGCACCACCCCAGATAAAAAGATATAAAAAAAAGCACTGCACAATAGCCTGTAAGCAGTGTGATGTATACACATCACTGGAAAATACAAAAAAAAAAAAGAAAAAAAAAGAGAGAGTCAGAGAGAAGAAATTGGGCCTCTCCTCTCTAGGAGGAGAGAAAAGATAGTTAAAGAAGTGTAATGAAAAGGGAAATAACCACCCATGACCTTAGCTGATAACCTAGGAAGTAAAACTGGCTGAAAACCAGGAGAAGAGAGAGAGAATGGTACACTGAAGGGATAGAAAGGTACGTGTGCTCTGTCTATCGGTCTGTTCTTTGCTCCTGTTACCCACTTCTAGTGCCTGCTTGCAGGCATATGGACATGCGTAGGAACCTGCTTGCGCACACGCACGTGCGCACACATGAACACAGAAAGCACGCACACACGTACGCTCACCCATGCAAATCCACCCCCCCCCCCCATATACCCTCCCATATCAACCACCAGCCGTGACTCCACTCCACCCACCCTCCTTCCCTCCACACTTATCCATCAAAGCACCGTTCAGACACTGCCCACTGGTCAAACACTCCATCGTTCTCCCCCCCCCCCCCAGCCCCCACACCCCCGCCCTCTGTCCTCAGCTAGTCCTCCAGTCAATGGCTTACAGTCAAAAGGAGGACCAGCCGATCCTGTCCATTGATCAGACCACCCAGCAACCACTGGCCTGCGGGCGGCCAGACACAGAAACAAAAGCAGCCTCAACAAAGATGGTCAAACCCCCATGATTACTTTTTTTTTTTTTGCCTTAGTTTCCCTTTCTTTGCTACAGTCTCCAGCCTGATAGTCGACGGACATTTCTGAAGCCTTTGCGAAGAGCGCCCAAAGTATAAGGGTGTCCCCCAGGGCTTTGTATCTTGTCGTCTCAGGCGTCCATACAGGATGGAAAAAGGAATCTTTAGGTCTTGTCATTTCTCTTAAGTTTTCTTTAGAAACAAAAGCCATCCCAACAAAGTTGGCCAAACCACCCATGATTACTCTTTTTTTAAATCATTTCTTTTCCCCTAATCTGACGATAGACGATAGCATTTCCAGAGCCTTTGTAAAGAGGGTGGATGCGGTGAGTGTTGCTCTCAAGGATACGTTTGTTTACCTTGGAGACAGAATGTGTGAAACTCCAATTGTTGTTTATCGTTTATTTATTTATAGTCTGTTCATCTAACATGATATTAGACTGAAAATAAATGATATTGTTATTATTATTATTATTTGGATTATTATCACTTCTATCATAATGATGATTGCTATTATTAATTAGAAATCGACATTTCTGTATATTCGAATGAAAAGGGGGGCGGTTGAGGTGTGAAACTCCGAGTCTCTCTCATTTTATAGTTTCTCTTGAATTTGCTCCTGTTCTGATTTATTATCCAGATGGACTTTGATTCCCATTGTGTTCCAACCTAAGCTCTTTCCTTTTGAATTTTCTTTATTTTTATTGTTGTTTTGTTCCATGAAAACAAAACATCACTAAGACTGACAGAAGTGTGTCTATGGTCTATCAGAGTGTCTAGAGTGTATGAGGGCCTTCGGAGGATTGCCATCTGTTCAAGAAACTGCAAAGGCGATTAGGAACTGGCAGATTCTGACACAAATACAGTTTGTTTCCACATGCAAAGACACAGACTGTGGGATATGCTTCCGTTCGTTATTTTCATAACTGTAGACAATATTGACGTAGTAATATTATTTTTCATGAGGTGTACAATACAAACTGTTGCAAAATAATGCTTCCCGTTGTATACCAGCCCCAGCCCCATGCAGATGTCAACTACGAAACTCCTCGATTTCAGATGTTTGTTTTGTCACATTACTTCACAACAACTAAGTTCAGAACTAATACGTTAAAGCAACCCCTGGCTATGCCAGTTTACCAAGAAAGAACTTAAATTAACCAAATCTCCCCCACATAGGGTCTGCTGTGTGAATTCTCACGAGCGAGCCACCACCACCTCCATCTCAGAGACTTCTTAAATGTTGCTGTGTAAAGTTAGCTCAAGCCTTGCGGTGAGAGTAAAAAGCACTGTAGAAAGGAAATGGCCTGATGGGGGAAGGAATCTAAGGTCTGACGAAGAAAAGGACAAGAAAAGAAGGGAAAAGAGGTGCTGAGCTCCTCACCAGCAGTTCCAAACTCAATGAAGTTTCTTGAGAGTGTTTGACTGCACCCCCAAAAGCAAGCAATGGCCATTTCGTGCTACTTGTTACATGGTCCCAGTTTGAAAAAAGGGGTGGGAGTGGGGGTGGGTGGATGGGGTTTTGAGGATTGCAGGACCCGCTTTGATGTCCGTCTGTCTGTCTGTCTATCTGTCTGTGTGTTTGTCTGTTATGGAGTGCCGTGGGCGGCCCACATGCATTGGTCAATATAGTTCGAATTTAGAACTCTGACCAGTTACGATGCTCTCTCTCTCTCTCTCTCTCTCTCTCTCTCTCTCTCTCAACTCACATATGCATACTCGCAGACACACAGAGATAACAGATAGACAGATTCTCTTTCTGTCAGGATGTACACATAACGATTGTCTACTCATCGCCGTCATATTTTTCAAAGTAAGTGTGTGTGAGTGTGTGTGTGTGTGTGTGTATGCGTGTGTGTGTGTGTGTGTGTGTGTGTGTGTGTGTGTGTGCGTGTGTGTGTGTGTGCGCGCGCGCGCACGTGTGTGTGTGTCTGTGTGAATGCGCATGTGTACGTATGTGTTCACGGTATAAACAAAAAACAGTGCCTAGGAGATCGTCACCACACTCTCGCGGGAATTCTGCAACTGTGGAGTGCCAGAGGAGAAAATAATGCGAGGCAAGAGGGATGACAGGCCGGACTGTGTGGTTAACGTCAGTACGGCCAGTCCTCTCTTCTCCTCTACACAGACCCCTCGGATGTCCAGTGGGTGTCTGAATGACCCAACCTTTAGCTTCCGTCGTCAGAATTGTGGTATTCTATGTCAACATTCACCTCTTCAGTATAAGATAAGAGCCTTCCACTTGCAATATTTTGATGGTGGTAATTGGGGTGAAACGCTGTTAACGTCGTCTCTTTCGCCGTTCGTATGGAGAGAGTTAAAGGAGTGGATAAAGACACTGATACAGCAACCGTGGACCAGAAACACAGACCAACAACACCATGCCGTGTCCACAATGCTGACGAACTGTGCACTGGAGGTGAGAACGGAAGATGACTGTGTGGCTTTTTATCACAGCTTGGACATGAACAATCAGCCAACTTCAAACCATATACTAGTAGCCAAAACATTCCGCCAACACTGGCGGTTCCTTGCCTGAAATTATTTCAGTATTCAGGTTCAAGGAAGCAACGAAAGCGTGCAGGTTGTTATATATAGTGTAAACGCTGCACCATGTATGCCTACAAAAAATATTATTCTCGGTGGAAAAGAACCCCCAAACAAAACAGAGCAAAGTAAACTAAACAGATGAATAGAAAGCAAAAAAAGAAATGAAAATGATAGACAAACAAACAGAGACAGACAGACAGATAGATAGATAGATAGACAGACAGACAGACAGACAGATAGATAAATAGGTTGGAAGAAAGAAAGAAAAGACAGACAGACAGACGAATAGATAGATAGATAGATCAATAAACAGATATATAGACTGATTGATAGACAGATAGATACAGACAGATAGATAGATAGGCAGATAGGTAGGTAGGCTGGTACATAGGTAGGTAGATAGGTATGTAGCAGATGAATAATAAAAAACAATGAACTAATGAACAAAACAATATATGAATGGAAATAACTAACTAAATGAATAAATAAATGCAAAAAATAAAACCCAAAACAAACAATGCAATAAAGAATAACGAAGTAATCAACCAGCCTGCTAACTAAAATAAACAAAACAAAAAGCAAACACAGACACTTTTGCTCGTCCATAATTATTATCATCATATCACGCGATCCCTTTGACTTTTGAGCTTTCAACCGGAAGTTTTTTTCTTTTTTTTTTTCTTTTTCTTCTTCCACCTCAGCACCAAACGAACAATTCCTTTGTGCAACGGCCGAGTGGTTCATATCGAAATGTCCCCCCGATTCCTTAATTAAGTGATAGATCAATTGCACATTTTCATCAAACCTAAATGACATCAAACCTTATGAATTGGGGGCCATGTAAAAACGCTTCTGATGAGAAGGAGAGAGACTGACAAGACAAGACAAGACAAGACAAAATCTTTATTAGCAGACTGAGAGAGAGAGAGAGAAAGAGAGAGAGGAGAGGGAGAGGGAAGGGGTAGAGTGAGATTACAGGGGAAGGGTAAAAACATCTGGGAAAGAGAGAGAGAGAGAGAGAGAGAGACAGACAGACAGACAGACAGACAGACAGGGGGAAGAGAGAGAGGGAGAGATACAGAGGGACCATCGTGCTCAATACAGAGACAGCGAGCAGGGGAGCTAACTTGTGAAGGGAAAGTGTGAAAACAAGAGAGAGACAGAGAGACAGACAGACAGACAGAGAGGAACAGACAAGCACACACACATATACACATGCACACACGCCCCTTTATCTCCCCTCCCCCTCCCCCACCAACACACCGATTGTTCTTGAAGGGATCAAAGTGACAAGCACACACACACACACACACACACACATACACACACACACGCACACACACACTCGAGATAGATAGATAGAAAGAGAGAGGGAGAGAGAGAGAGAGAGAGGGAGACAGACAGACAGACAGACAGAGAGACAAAGATCCGCGCGGCAGGAATGGCAGCGAACATGAAAAGAAATGATTTCAGAGAAGAAAGCCATGGCCGGAGGGAAGGTACCCTGACCAGAGCCCTCTGAACTGTCAGACAGTGACTGTGAACGGGTTAAGAGAGGATGCACACTCTGACCTTCCGCTGAACACCACACACATCCCCCCCCCCCCCCCCCCCGCGCTCCTCCTCCCCCCCCTCCAGGATCTACTCCTCCCATCTGTTTGCCCACGCCCCCCCTCCCTCCCTGCCCCCCCCCCCCCCCCCCCCAGCCCCCAACCCGCAAACCCCACTACCTCATCCAATCTCCTCTTTTCTTTTGTATAGTATGTGACCTCGTGGATTCACAGTGGTTGAGAGGGAGTAGTCATTTTGGATGATACCACCCAAAAGAGTTATAAAAAAACCACCAAAAAACCCAAGAAACCCAAACCACAAAAAACACATGGTTTCTGGCCAACTCTTGGCTTCACATTCTTTCACTGTTTTTTTTTGTTGTTTTGTTTTGTTTTTGTGTGTGTGTGTGTGTGTGTGTGTGTGTGTGTGCGCGCGCGCGCGCGCGCCTAGAGTTGACTTAATCAAGATTTTGCGCCTTTTGAATAGTATTATTATTAGTAGTAGTAGTAGTAGTATTTTGATGGTTTTTTTTTATTATACTATATTATATTATTATTATTTTAAATTAATTAATTTTTTTTAAATAAGCTTTTTTTTTCATTTTATTCTATTTATTTTTATTTACCTATTTTTAATTATTGTTATTATTATTCTTTCTTTCTTTATTTTTTCAAAGCCTGACTAAGCGCGTTGGGTTACGCTGCTGGTCAGGCATCTGCTTGGCAGATGTGGTGTAGCGTATATGGATTAGACCGAACGCAATAACGCCTCCTTGAGCTACTGATACTGATACTGATACTCACTGTTTCAGCACAAAATATTTTTTGTCTTCCAGTTTCCACAACAAGTTCTTCCATCTCTTTGGAGAGACGTCGTAGCGGAATCAGATAGGCGTTGTGTTGGACATAC
>NC_134879.1:25705701-25715701 GCF_041734735.1 Babylonia areolata
AAAAAAAAAAAAAAAAATCGTTCGCATCATCGCTGTCATGTTCATAATTGATTGATCAAAGCCCTGCGGGGTGGGGTAGGGTTGGGGTAGGTGTGTGGGTGGGTGGAGGGTTACTAAAAACATAAATAAGATAAATGAAAGAAAATTGTCAGTGTCACTCCGTGTGAATACTTCCTTCCTTGCACTGGTAAAAACTCTCCGTCGATAGTCTCCCATATTGAGGGATTCTGAAGTAAACCAGCCTCTGGTTGATCAATCAGGATCGGTGACACTAAAAAAACACACAAAAAAAACAAACAAACAAACAAACAAAAAACCCCATGTGATATTCATTATTAGTGGGTCATCTCATTCTGAGTGCACCGAACACAAGCCATATCTTGGCTCGTAACAGTACCGTCACTTTCCCCAGCGCCAGCGTGTTGAAAGATAACCATCAATACTGGTGTCGCCATGGTGAGGAGACCATGCCGTTGTTATGTCCTTCTCATGACTGGTTCAGTGTACGCATTTTAAAAAATTATTATTATTATTATTATTATTTTTTTTTTATCATAACAGATTTCTCTGTATGAAATTCGGGTTGCTTTCCCCAGGAAGAGCGCTTCGCTACTCTACAGCGCCACCCATTTTTTTTTGTATTTTTTCCTGTGTGCAGTTTTATTTGTTTTTCCTATCGAAGTGGATTTTTCTACATAATTTTGCTAGGAACAACCCTTTTGTTGCCGTGGGTTCTTTTACGTGCGCTAAGTGCATGCTGCACACGGGACCTCGGTTTATCTTTTCATCCGAATGACTAGCGTCCACACCACAACCCAAGGTCTAGTGGAGGGGGGAGAAAATATCGGCGGCTGAACCGTGATTCGAACCAGCGCGCTCAGATTCTCTCGCTTCCTAGGCGGACGCGTTACCTCTAGGCCATCACTCCACACACACACACACACACACACACACACACACACACAAAGGGCATCATCCAAGGCGTCCCACCTCCCATTACTAATCACAATGAATGCTTCATTGTGGAATCAGAATAAGTAAGTACCTCCTCTGGAGGCTTTTGAACATATTTGGAGTCTACGTGGTAAGGCTGGCTGGCTGTGCCCTGCTACCGTATAATTATTATGCCCCTCGTCAAATCAAATCAAATTGCTTTATAGCCCAGCCGATCGCAACTGTCCCATTTCAGGGCTGTTGCGTCAAGCAGACACCTGCCAAATTGGTCAGCAAATGCTAGCAATGATTCGAACAAACGTATCCCTGAAGTAGATGGCATGGCATTTGACTCTTGTGCTGCCAGCCTGCCATTCCACACTCAAGTACGAGTAAGGGCCAGCAAAGGTCTGAGAATTTCCTCTGATTTTTAAACCCATGTCCTCCCGCTTGTCTACCCTTAATGCTGACTGCATCACCTCCTGGGCAGGTAGTTCTGTGAATATGTAATCACAGTTGATACCCAGAGGAATGGTAATGACAGACTTCACCTTTAAAAGTCACAACAGTGAACACTTTCCAAATGATCACTAGCACTCGCGGACAAGGAAGATCTTGTGCAACAGCCGTAACTTTAAAACGGTCCATACACATTCATCCTGCATTATCAGAAGGCGTACGTTTAACGATATGTAACTCAGAAACGTACCAATAATACATTTCTATGCATCATGGTTGTAGGTTCGTGACATGACTTAGAAAAAACAACAACAAAAATCCAAATCCCAATATGCAACCGATTTTCGGCTTCGAGATCTAGCAGTGATCAGCATTTTCGAAACTTCAGCTCGCCCAACTCGGGTGAATGGGCATCGAGCTCAAGCTCTTGCTTATTATTACTATTATCATTATTTTCCTCTCGCCCGGGAGAGCAGTCGCCATTGCCATCCCTCATCACACCTCCTACCCCCCACCCAGGTCCTATTCAAGACCAACATGCAAACGGAGGGTTGAGTATGGCACCCCACTGCGATCAATAGCTGTGGTTTGGAATGTAAATGGCCACTTACAGAAGCTCAGTGGCCATCCGGAGTTGTGACAACGCTCGGCGCCCAGTTGTGTGTAATCTACTATATTCGTGGAATACAGGATAGGCCACCGCATGAAATCTTTAGACTGACGTAAAGCTGAACGAAAACAGAAACAGACGGAGACGCACAGAGACGTGCAAAGGCACACGTCGGTTTTTGTAAATTTGTTCAGAGTTTGTTCTTGAAGAAATGACCAAGGAAGGATGTAAACGTATTCGTTAATGATGTTTTTTTTCTCTCTCCCCTGAACTGGCAACTGGTGTTTTATCATCATTATCTTCTTCGTTCTTTCTTCATTCCTCGTTCCTGCCTTCATTTCTTTCTTTCTCTCTTATTTGTTGAAGGAATTTGACAAAATGAAAACAAGGTCTTTCGACAGACATAATGATTTGTTTTTCTTGAACTGAGAGTGCTCAGTTGTTCTACTTCTTCATTTCCTTCTTATTTGCTTGTGGCATTAACAAACTCAAAGGAGGTTGTTTAGACAGAACTAATGATGTGTTTGGGTTGAACAAGCAGTATTTATTTAGTTATCTGTTTGTTTTATTTCTTCTTTGCATTCTTTCTTTCTCTCCTCTTTCCTCCAACCCAGGTTGAGAGGAAAATGATAATGGCGGTGTTGCAAACTACGAGTTTTTATTTTAGAGGCTGAAAGAATCTGATTTTTCTCTAGTCACAATGTAGGCCTAAATTGGCGACCACCAGGCCTGAGGGACACAGACACCTGCCTGCAGTGCTTTGTCAGGGGATTAACTCACTCAGTACGGCCAGTCCTCTCCTCTCCTCTACACAGACCCCTCGGATGTCCAGTGGGTGTCTGAATGACCCAACCTTTAGCTTCCGTCGTCAGAATTGTGGTATTCTTTGTCAACATTCACCTCTTCAGTATAAGAGCCTTCCGCTTGCAATATTTTGATGATGGTAACTGGAGTGAAACGCTGTTAACGACGTCTCTTTCGCCGTTCGTATGGAGAGAGTTAAAGGCAATAGGCTACTTTCCAAGATATATCACTGAAATGCAAAACTCTCGGACAAACCGGCTGGGACAAACAGTACCCAAATTTAAAGTCAGTTTTTTTTTTCTGGTGCGCCAGTACTTGTCAGTACTTGTCAGTTGTTTGTTGTTGTTTTTTCGTGATGTAAAGCGGTGTATCATGCGACAGTTGCCATGTTTTGTTTTGTTCAACACGCTTGGTTTTGACACAGAGAAAATCTGAGGCATATGTGTAGTGCAGCATTGTCGTTTTTGGGTTTATCTTTTGTTTGCTTTATTGTCTTTTTTTTTCGAGAAAATAGCATCATTGCGGATATATATATATGGCAGCGTTGTCAATATCATACATATTTTTTGGGTTTCGTTTTCTTTGTTGTAAACACGAAACTGTTCTCTTTTTTTTTTTTGACACGAAGAATAAAATTATTATATCATTTTCTGTCTGGACATGTTTTTTCCTCTTCCTCATCCACTTTTTTTTCTCTGTGGATCTCTCTTTCTCTTTACATCTCTGTCTATCTCTCTGGCTATCTTTAAAACTCTCCCTGAGGCCCATGAAGAAAAATGTGGGAAAAAAAAGGCGAGAGACAGAACACTGATGAGAAAAAAAGAGACCAGGAAAAAAAACCCAGCCACTTAAAAGTAAGAAAAAAAAAGGAAGAAAGGAAGAAAGAAAGTAAGTAAAGAAAGCACAAAACAAAACAGAAATGCCGAAGCAAAAAGTATCACGTCGAAAGTTACAAACCAACCATCAACCTCGGTTTTTTTTTTCGTTTTTTTTTCTCTTTTTCTTTCTCAGACTACGGGTTTTAGAATTGTTTTTCATCCTGATGACTCCACACACACTGCCAAGAACACGAAACTGGAGGTGAGATTGTGAAATGTCCAACAACAGTCAGCAGCTTTTTCTTCTTTCTTCTATTTCTCGTTTTCTTTACCTCATGACTCAACCCTGGCTGTCACAGACACACAAACAAAAGCAAAGAAAACAAACAAACAAACAAAAAGGCCGATACGCGCGCGTGCGTGCGTGCCTGTGTTTATCAACTGCATGAAGAAGATTGGGTCGTTCAGACCGTAGCAGACAATTAAAAAAAAAAAAAAAAAAAAATGTTGGGTGTTGCAGATATATCGGCAGACACGATGGACTCCGGGCAAAGGAGATCAACAAAACAAAAGCTGAAGAAAAAAATTCTAAAACAAAGGGACGGTTCAAATCGGACTGGGCGGAGAGAGACAGAGAGAGAGAGAGACAGAGAGAGACAGAGACATAGATAGACACAGAGAGACAGAGACAGACAGAGACAGAGACAGAGATAGAGACAGAGACAGAGAGACAGACAGAGACAGTGAGACAGAGAGACAGACAGACAGACACACACACACACACACACACACACACACACACACACACACACACACACACACACACACACACACAGAGAGAGAGAGAGAGAGAGAGAGAGAGAGAGAGAAGAGAGGTGGAGGTACAGACAGAGACAGACAGACGCAAATGAGACACAGGGAGAAACAAACAAGACAGACAATAGAGACAGAGAAACAAGAACAGAAGATCAAAGACAAAACCAGCACCATCCGTCAATGTAGAATAACAAGACAAGGGAGGACTGGGGGGAGGAAGGAGAAGCAATAAATAAATAAATAAATAAATGAAATAAGGGAGGAAATCTAAAAACAAAAAACAAAAAAACAAAAACAAAAAAACAAAAACAAACAAACAAACAAATCATAAACACGTGTATGAATAAATGGGCGTTGTCCCTGTAATTCAACCACCCAGTTTAGATACCGATAATTAACTGACTGAAAAGCGTGCAAGGCGAACATGTAATCAAACACACACACACACACACACACACACACACACACACACACACACACTGATGCCGCCTTTCTGGACAAATTCAAACTGATTTCTGGCATGAACAAAACTGCAGTTATAATTCGATCTGCAATAATCATATTATTTTCATTACAGCCCGGCTGCTGTGAACATGACGTATACAGGACGGAGAATGAATCTAAAAGAAGAGAAACACAAAATTAACAGTAGGGAAAAAAACTGTTTCTGCTGGTTTTTTTCTTTTTCTTTTCCAGACACATATATGGGAAGTGATAGTCCAGAAATGGAGGAAAGCACAGGCTCAGAGACATGTCTGTCATGAGAACCAGTGACCTTTTTGAACGTCAGAAGGCAAGACAGCGACATGACAGGGGCTGGAGACTGAACTACAAACATGAGTGACTAACGAGCTTCAAAACATCCAGAAATTGTTCCTGGCCACCTACATTCCCGTTCAACTTGACCTCACTGGAAGTCCGAAATAAACCCGACATACTCAAAAAAAAAAGAAAAAAAAAATCTTGTTTATTAACCACGTTCATATCATGTTTATCAATCTCCAAAAATCTGCGATCAATATCTCCAAGACAATGGATATTTTCATGGAGTAATCAGGGACTTTGACATTTCGACATGTCTGTTAGCTGCAATTCTTTTTTGAAGCAATGGATCCACCTCGACTTTGTTATATATATATATAAGTCTTGTAAACATCAAAAGTATTCAGTGTACCAGATCTGAGCTGAAACAGCTAACTATATGAGCTTGAATCGCAATCTGTGACAGTCAGAAAGACAGACATTCAATAACTGACACTTTGCTTCTAATGAAAGAAGCACCGAGCAAATCCACAGAATACTAAACTTGCCAGTAAATATCTACATATAAGGAACTGGTATAAATTCTAAAAATGACAGTTAAAAACTCAAAGCGCTTTTCCAGATCAGTATCATTTTTCATAATTAACACCTACGTCCATCGAACATTCTGGGTAAAGCTTTGGGTGCAGAGGAAGAATACTTTGCATCCACAAGAGTTTCAAAGTTGCGAACTCCTAACCTGTGAAAATGACATTCACGTTTCGAAAAGTGAGAATAAACACACGAGACAAACACTGAATACTTTCTAACAGGCTTAACAAACTGACAAACATTTCATTATCCCCCCCACCCCTCCCTGGCCCACAAAAGAAGCAATCTCGTGCATTCAAGGCCAGCACCGTTCCACCCCAATGAACCCAGATGCCAGCACTGTTCAGTGACGCAGCATGCCGAGAACACAGGCAGACAAGGCAGCTGCAGTGATGAACCGCTGCCTCTGATGTAATTACTCCGCTCCCTGAGTCCCGCTCGTTAAAAATGCATCACTCCTGATATTGTCACGGAATGAAAACGTCGCTGGTTTCAAGGCCATCGCGGATTAGACAGGGCAGTTGCAACTCTATTGGCGTGCACGTGGAAGTCTGGGGAAGAGAGAGGGTGGTGTTAAAAAAAAAAAAAGAAAAAAAAAAAAGGCTCGTGGGTGTTGATGGAACTGAGGATGCTCCGCACATGTGAGGTTCAGGCAAGAGTTTTCTGTCAGTTCTAATCAGCGTCCCGTTTTTACAGGCTCTCAAATTTTCGCGTTGGAGAAGGTGGGTGGAAGAGGAGGTGGGACGCTTTTTATGCACTGTTTCTCACCATTTTATAATGTTGAAAATTAAAACGTAGTTAATGTCAGCTCGCCTCGGAAATGATTTAGGAGCATTTCCCCTTAATGGGTTGGTTTGCTTTCAATATAATTTTTGGACTGCCAAAGTATAAACTTGCATCACTGTTACATACCAGCTGAGTGATGCAATTCAACACATCGACATGTCTAGCTAATTGTTGACGGAAGCGATAATCATTACTTGTCTACATTTGACAAATTATAAATAACGGACGTTTATCTTTGGTTGCCAATGACATCAGTGTTCGAGAGTGTTACAGGCAGACGATTTCGTCAATGGTTTGTTTTACTCATGCTTACAATCAATGTCAGTCACGGATGATATTGCAGGTATAATAATCATTGTATTCTATAAAAAAACAAAAAACAAACCAACAACAAAAAAACAAAAACAAAACAAAACAAAAAAACAAAACCAAAAAACAACCCAACAACTGAAGAACGTTTATATCTACAGCACAACATGATCGGAAGATGAACATTTCTTTAGCAAAATTAATACCCAAATCCAATCCCAACAAAAGTTTCATTCTCATTAGCAGGCTTGGTATCTAAAAGACCAAAACCACCCTCAAGATTAGATTCCACGGTAGTGGGGAGGGAGGGGGGGGGGGGGGACGAAAGGATTTATCTGCCAACCTGTTACTAACCGAAAAGTAGAACAAGAACTTCCCGAGTTTCCACAGCAGTTTTCTCTTCAGCTTGCTCCTCCAGACTACAAGCAACCACCAGCATCTTTGCTGAGCCCAAGACAAACGCTGGCAGGAGGCGACCAAAGCCCGTAAATCTGCAAACAATTACAAGCGGAAAATTGTCGCCCCTTCTCGAGTGTCTGAAAAGCTTCAAACGGTTCGGAGAGAGAGAGAGAGATGCACAAAGGTTGCGTGAGCAGTGGACACATGTCTGACGGAGACCTGTGGCAGGAGTCAATAACTTCCCATTTCTTGCGTGGCGGGAAGTTTTGGAGGGTGACATGGGGGGATGGGGGCGTGGGGGTAGGGGGGTGGGGGGCTGGCCTGGCCTTGAAGTGGACGGTTCATCTAAGTGCAAATTCTGAGTGGGTGCGTAACAGGTCAGAAGGCAAAAGAATGAACAAGATGAGACTGCATGTGGAAGAAGAAGAGAGAAAAAAAAGGAACAGGGCGAGAGAGAGAGAGAGAGAGAGAGAGAGAGAGAGAGAGGGGGGGGGGGGGGGGGAGGAAGATACAGAAAAAGACAGAGAAACAGAGACAGAGAAATATATAGACAGACAAAAAAGAAAGACGGGTATACAGACAGACAGACAGACAGACAGACACACACACACACACACACACACAGAGCGTCAAATATCTGGATCAAGTTCGCAAAGCAATTTTGAAGAAAAAACGGATACGGAGTTTGGAATCAACAATATTGTATGCATTAAATTAAGAATCGCTTTGAACGACGGAATGAGCAAAACTCAGCAGCTGTCTAAACGAACTCCGTATGTAACTCTACTCATCTTTGTAAGTGAGACCACATCACATACATAGTATGGAAGATATTATCTGGGAAGGATAAGACAAGGGGCATAAACATTATCCAGTGTGCCAGAGGAAGTTTGGTCCCACAACACTCACAAAGCTATCATGCTATACCATGGTGTATCTGACGGGTCCATAAGTTTGGAATCACTGTTTCTTAATTATTATAGGAACAATAAAAGTCATATCCAGCTGAAGTCGGAATCCGACCCGGGCGGTTAACATATGTGGACATAATTATATATTATTGGCTTCCAAGCCGAAGTCATTGCCACAGAGATTGGTGGAAGAGGGTTTGTGGGCGCATCTACCCACAGCCTCATGAAACAGCTGTCGATTTCTGGCAGAGAGAGGACATGGGCTCTCAAGGCAATGGCAGAAGCAGCAGAAAAGAGTTCCAGCTGGATCTGGTCGAGTAGGAAACTTCATAAGGATTAAATTTTCCCTACTCAAACTAGGCGTACGATGGCTCAGTGGTTAAAACGTCTGCCAGAAAAGGTGACTCAGTCCTGAAGTGGCGACCACCCTGGAGGCGCGGGTTCGAACTTGCTGAGGACCAGGAAAACGGGCAAAAAAGAGAAGAAAAGGCGGCAACACAAGGGCATCCATGAGTCATCACCTGGGTACGGCCCGGCCCTCTTAGAGTGTAAGGAGTTCAGGGCCGAAACACTTGACTGAGGGGGGCTTCTTTTCTGAAGACCTTGCACTGTCCACCTCTCCCTAGAGTTTCTTTTCACTTATGTGAATGAACTAGATGAGAACAGGATAGTCCGCGCTCTAGAAAAGGAAGACCCAACGTTGCAGACATAATCATATTAATAATAAAGTGGTGTGTGTGTGTGTGTGTGTGTGTGTGTGTGTGAAAAACACTTAGAATCAAAATCAGAATCAAATTTTATTTGTCATCAAAACCCAGCAGGTTTACAGGACACAGTCAAAAAGAGTCAACATCTCTCCTTTAATCAGCTGTGGATGCAGAAAATTAGTCCAACTGGACCTCGTGAAGTTTGAAACATTCCGATGGCAAAGTAATAGCATTTGTGTGTGCGGACACAGTGTGTGTGTGTGTGTGTGTGTGTGTGTGTGTGCGTGCGTGCGTGCGTGCGTGCGCGTATGTGTTTTTGTGTGCGTGCATCATGTGGTTTGGGGTCATACATCCAGAACACCTATTGTCGTTTGGTGAGATACAGGTTTGTATTTATTAATAAAGACATCGCCTTATGATCAAGCAATACAACATCCATGTACACATTTATTTGGGAGGTTTGGATTTTTAGTTTACTCATCTTTCTAAGTTTATTGTTCTTTCGAACTGGCATACATCAAAGATGATGGATTACATTGGTAATGTATTTGGCTAAAACTTTGTATTGACTTGAAAATACTGACCTATAGATAATACAGACCGAAACAAGACAACAACAATGGTGTAATGATAACAAATACATTGCTATGCAATACGCTAATGCCTTTCCAATGAATATGTCTGTGCCTCTTTGACAAAGGATTCATTCCAGATGCACGCGTGGTGGAATCCCGAGTTCCTCCTACAGGCAACCAATTTTCGGCCTGGAGTTCCAGCAGTATTGACCTTCCATTTTACCCCTGTCACTCGTGCGAATGAGCAACACGACTCTTGCATATTTGGTTCCTGATGATGGGAGAGTGGTGGTCGCCATTGTAATCCTTCGCCCACACCTCACGCACACTCCAGCGAGGTCAGATGCAAGACGGGGGTGGGTGGGGGGGTATGCAAAGACGGGATGGAGTAGTACACTCTGCTGAGGTCAATGGCTGTAGTTTGGAATGTTAATGGCCACTCTCAGAGGCTGACTGGCTGGCACTCCTGAGCAAGGCCCCCCGTCTGGCAGCCTGTCGCCTCTATTCTACTCAGGTCCAA
>NC_134879.1:25718201-25720701 GCF_041734735.1 Babylonia areolata
AAGCATTTACTACATTTATCAAATTCGTCAATTTGAAGCCAATAAAGAGTCTTTGAGTTTTGAGGCTTGACGTCTTCTTTCTCGGAAAATGACCCGAACAAAAGTACAAATTGCAGAATAATTTCTAAGGAAAAACAGATCCCAAAGCTTCGACCCAGTTATTTTCCATACACTGAGCCGTAAACAGCAAGATTGGGGAAATCAGAGACAAGGAAAATAACTTTCCAAACTTTTTAACGACTGAATCTTTTTTGAAATTTCCGACAGTTTTAATACTTCACTCAAGCATTGCGATCAAAGCGATTTGTCTTGTAACAACTACAAAGTGTGTGGAAAAAACAACAACAACAAAAAACAAGAAACAACAACATTGTCAATATACACCCATCAGAAAAAAATCTGTAATGCAAACAATGCAATAACAACTCAGACAACCTTTCCTGGTACACAGTTATTTTCACATTTCATAAGGTCTATAATACAATAGACTGATCAACACACTAGACGCCACGTTCTTGGCATCAGAGATCTTTTCCCATCCCTCTTGCGGCCAATCAGTGGCAGCCTCTGTGCGTGTGTGAATGTGTGTTTTCATGTTTTACATTTATTTGCTTATTTATCATCATTGTTGTCTTATTCATTTATCTATTTATTTATTATTATTATTATTATTTTATCATTACTATCATTACTACTACCTTTTTATATCATAATTATTATTTATTTATTTATTTATTTATGTAAGATTATCTATTATTTATTCACCATTTTTTTTCTCAAGGCCTGACTAAGCGCGTTGGGTTACGCTGCTGGTCAGGCATCTGCTTGGCAGATGTGGTGTAGCGTATATGGATTTGTCCGAACGCAGTGACGCCTCCTTGAGCTACTAAAACTGAAACTGAAAACTGTATGCTGCATAACATAACCAACAGGAGACAGATGCCCCTGGTTTGTACGCTCAGTGAATTAAACTCCTAACCTGTGAAAAAGAAAATCTAAAAAAATATTCACTAGGATAAATACGATTCTGTTTTCGGACACGGTATATCTAAGAATGACATCTCCCCCCCATCCCCCTACCCCCCCCCCCGCCCCCCTCAGATCACACACACACACACGAACAAAAAAGGTAACCTTATACTTTGGAGACCACATCGTTCCACCCCAGTGAACCCGAACACCGGCGCTGATGCAACAAGCCGGGTGGACAGACAGACAGACAGACAGAGATGAATCGCTGCCTCTGATGTAAATTACTCCACCCTCCGAGGCTCGCACGTTAAGAATGCATCACTCCTGATGTTGTCAGGGAATGAAAACGTCCCTGTTTTTTTGGGGGGATGGGGGGTGGGGTGTGTGTGTGTGTGTGTGTGTGTGTGTGTGGAGGGGGGCTGGATGGGGGGGGGGGGGGGGCGTCCTGGATAAAACAGGGCAGTTCCAACTCTCCAAGCATGCATGTGGAGGTGTGTGTGGGAGACAGGAGGGAGGGAGGGAGCGAACAAAAACAGAGGGGGTGTGTGTGTGTCGAGGCTACTGAGATTGTTCTGCGCATGTCTGGTTCAAGCAAGAGATTTCAAACATTGCAAATCAGTGTAATTCTTTTTTTTTTCCAAAGCGCTCCGAGTTTTCATATACAGGTTATAGGGTCGAATGGGAAATGGAGGACTTAAAGCGTGGTTTCTCACCTCTGCAAAGTTTTGAGAAAAAACCAAAACAAACAAACAAAAACAAAAAGAACAAAAAAAAAACAACAAAAAAACAACCCCCCCCCCCCCCCAAAAAAAAAAAACAAAAACACACACCCAAAAAACCACAAAAAACAACAACAAAAAAACAACAACAACCAACCAAACAAACAAAACAACAACAACAACAACAAAAACAAACAAATCCCTTAATATTAGCTCGTCTCTGAAGTGATTTCGGAGCTTTCTCGACAGCCAAACCAGAGCAAAAATATATCACTCTCATATTTTCCTTGATAGCAACAATTTACAATACTGGTAGACCTGCCTGACGACAGCAAGTATCATTACTTGTCAAAGTCTGTCAAACTGTAAATGATAGGTGTATATCTTAGATTTCCAATGACATTCGTGTTTACGTTTCCTAAGAAAGAAGAAGTTTTGAATGATACAAACTTTCACGATGCCATTACAGTCAAATTATGTGTTTACATTTTGAAAAAAAAAAATCTTTAAATGATAGAATTTTTTCTCAATACTATCAGAGTCAAATTACATTATCAGTCTGTCTCTTGATGCTTAGAATTTATGTCAACCATATGCGTATGATATGTATGGGCAACAGGGCAAGCTCTTGAATGAATTCTGAAGAATGCTTATTTTTTATCAACACATCAGAAGATGACCCGAAAGATGATCTTCTCTTTTTACACATCAGATATCCGAATTCACTCCTCTCAAACGTTTCCTTGTCATGATTAAGAGGCCTCACACCTACAAAACCCGACCGTCTCAAGACTTTGGTGCTGTGTCTG
>NC_134879.1:25723201-25730701 GCF_041734735.1 Babylonia areolata
CGTCCTCAGCATGGCCTGGTCTTATTTGCCGTAAGGAGCTAAATGCATGGGATACTGTGTCATGAACTGTGTTTTCTGGGTTTGTTCTAGTGGGTTTTTTTTTTCGTTTTTTTATTTTTTATTTTATTAATATTTTTTTTTTTAGACGCCGATGAGCATTTGTATGGTTTGACAGCCCTGATATGGTCCTGTGTGGTCGACTGGACTTAAAGCAAAAAGAATAAGAATAATGTGAACGAAAAGAAAGGAGCAACGATATCGAACAGAAGCACTGAGAGAGAGAGAGAGAGAGAGAGAGAGAGAGAGAGAGAGAGAGAGAGAGAGAGAGAGAGAGAGAGAGAGAGAGAGAGAGACAGAGAGAGAGAGAGAGAGGAGTAGCAGGAGGAAATGGATTGGCTAAATCAGCTGGCACTCTTTTACGGAGCGGTCTGACCGGAACATCGAATACCGGAAGTTTCATAGTCAGCCAATCACCGAGCGAGCGACGTACGCACCACGTGACGTCTGAGGCCAATGGGGGAGCTTGATTGTCAGCCCGAAGAGTTTCGGTGTCGTTGTCCGTCACGTGTCAGCGTGTGACGGCTGTCCGTTCTGCATTCTTCTTCTTCCCCAACCACTGTGGTTCCTGTTCCGTCAGACGGCATTATCGACGAGGAGCGACTGATGGCGAGTGGTGGCTACATTAGGACATGTCAACCATATCTTTTCTCTCTCTGTCTGTCTCTGTCTACCGCCGACGCTGCTTTGCTGAACACGGTCCTCTGCCATAACACTGCCTTTCTGTCCGTCTGTCTGTCTCTTCCCTCCCCACTCTCTCTCTCTCTCTCTCTCTCTCTCTCTCTCTCTCTCATGATTTTGTGAGTGGAGGGTACATTAGAATAATTTTATGACAACCGTCTCTGTCTGTCTCTTCCCCCCCCCCCCCTCTCTCTCTATCATGATTTTGTGAGTGGTAGGTACATTAGAATAATTCTATGACAACCGTCTCTGTCTCTTTCTCCCCTCCCCACTCACTATCTCGATCGTTATTAGAGGATGGTACTTCAGAATATGCGATCCAACCGTTTCCCCATCCCCCCCCCCTCTCTCTCTCTTTCCCTGTCTGTCTGTCTTTCCTCTAGACATTCCTACATTTCTTAACACTTTTCCTCGGGTATAATCCCGCCTCTTACCCCTTCCCTCTCACGTGATTCCGTATGGTGTAGAGAACACACGCACATGCCAACCATTTCTCTCTCTCTCTCCCCAAACTAATCTCTCATTGTAATGCCTCTGTCCCTCCCCCTTCTCTCTCTCTCTCTCCCTCCCTCTCCCCCTCTCTCTCTTCCTTTCTCTCCTCTTTCTTTTTCCCTCCCCCTCTCTCTCCCTCCCTCACTCTCCTCTTTCTCTTCCTCCCTCTCTCTCTCTTCTCTCTCTCCCCCTCTCTCTCTCTCCTCTTTCTCTTCCTCCCTCCCTCTCTCTCCCTTTCTCTCTCTCCCTCCTCTCTCTCTCTCTTCCTCCTCTTTCTCTTTCTCCCTCCTCCTCTCTCTCCGCTGTCTCCCCCCCTCTCTCTCTCCTCTTTCTCTTTCTCCCTCCCCCTCTCTCTCTCCCTCTCCTCTCTCTCCCTCTCTCTCTCTCCCTCTCTCTCCTCTTTCTCCCTCCCCCCTCTCTCTCCCTCTCTCTCTCCTCTTTCTCTTCCTGCCCCCACCTCTCTCTCCCTCCCCCTCTCTCTCTCCCTCTCTCTCCTCTTTCTCTCCCCCTCCCTCTCTCTCGTCTTTCTCTTCCTCCCTCCCTCTCTCTCTCTCCATCCCTCTCTCTCCCTCCCTCCCTCTCTCTCCTCTTTCTCTCTCCCTCCGTCTCTCTCTCTCTCTCCTCTTTCTCCCCCCCTCTCTCTCTATCATGACCATGTGAGTGGATGGTGCATCAGGTCATGTCAGTTCATTCTCACTCATTCTCTTCCCTCGAGCCTTTCCTCCTGAACCGAACAGACTGCTCTGTCATAGTGCTGCCTCGGTCTCTAATTTTTCTCCCTCGTCTGTCTGTCTGTCTGTCTGTGTTCCCCTGTTTCTTTCACACAATGAACCGGACTACTTTTAAGTTGCATTGGAATTTGTATGCTGTGTTTCCAACTTCGATGCATTCATTCATTCCTTCTCTCTCTTCTCTCTCTCTCTCTCCCTCTATATCTGTATTTGTCTCTGTCTGTCTGTCTATCTGTCTGTCTCTCCTCTTTTTCATAACGCAGCTTTTCCCTTTGTTTGGTGATATTGATTATGTTGCTCATTCAAAGTAGTAATACACGCAGAGATGTTCGCCTCTAGGCACGTATTTGACGATAAGATGTTTACTGACTAAATAAATTTTAATTTTGCATCATCATCATCATCATCATCATCATCATCTCTCTCGACTATGACCATCAGGACAGCAGAGGAGGCAACTGCTGTTCCGACTATTTGGGCTAGAATTTGATTATAGTGGAGAGTGTCTTGCCCAAGTTACATCCCCACTCTCTCGGCCAAGAAGAGGGTTTTAGGACAGTCGGCATTGGGATGGTTCCCAAAGACCAACTAGCCCACAAGGCTGCAGCACTAAGAGCCAGTGCAATTTTGCCTCCTAGTTTGAGAGTCATAGTCCTTCACAAAAGACTAAGCTGTAAATGGTTTCCCATTGACTGGAGAAACCATTGATAATACAGCTCTCACTTTGCTGTTGGCCCAAATGTAAACTTATGTCAATCTGTGACATAAGCCGAGTGTTGGAAACTGTTGCACTGACAGATAAATGAACAGAGTAACGAGAGAACTAATTTATTTTGTTTCACTTTTGCTTTTACAATTTTCATTCGTTCATCCTGATGTTTTGTTACACAATGAAAGTACGCTGACGCATTCGCCCATGTCGCAAGGACCTCATGGCCAGTGACGTTAAAGGTTCAGAGCGTCAAAAGCGTTAAGCATAATGCTGTCCTATCATACCAACGGCGTTTCTTTCTTAGAACGTCATCTACCATCCAATAAACACATTATGACCTCGTTATTAATTGGTGAAAGTGAAAGCCGTGTTCCACAGTTTCAGTTTCAGTAGCTCAAGGAGGCGTCACTGCGTTCGGACAAAACCATATACGCTACACCACATCTGCCAAGCAGATGCCTGACCAGCAGCGTAACCCAACGCGCTTAGTCAGGCCTTGAGAAAAAAAAACAAAAAAAAAAACAACAACACAACAACCCCCCCCCAAAAAAAAACAAACAAACCCAAAAAACACACACACACAAAAAACGGGGGAATAAATAATAGATAAGCTTACATAAATAAATAAACAAATAAATAAACAATAATTATGATATAGAAAAAGGTGTTCCACAAACAGTGTGAAGACGAAGATCCCATTTTGCAAACTCAAACAGTTGTCAGGGAAACACACACATCTAGTAGTTATGTGTATTGTATCAGGACAGAAAAAAACAAAACCAACAAAATTAAACCCTGATAACCAGGTCTTTGATGGGGTCAACCCCATAACCTACAAGCTGTTGTCAGTGGCACGGACCGTTTAACCTCTGTTGACTTGTGGCTAGACTTTACGTTATTCAACGATTTATCACAATTATCATCGATTGAAGGGGTCTGTTGTGTCCGTGCGACATTGTTAAAACATTGTTTTGTTTTATGATCAGTTTGGCGGAAATTGCGAATTTTGGTTTTTGTGTCAGGGTTGTCAGTTTTACATTATTATTCATTTTTTTCTTGTTCACTTTTTTTTTTCTTGTCATGCTCTTCAGACAAAAAGGAACAAGATATTTTTATCTTTTCACTGCGTTAGCGCTTATAATTTTCTTTTTCTTTTCTTTTTCTTCTTTTTTTTTTTTTAAATTCTGCCCCTGTTGGGTTTCTCTGTCACTGTCGCTGTATTTGTCTATCCCTCGCTCTCTCTTTTTCCACATTTAAATAACCTTTTCATAAGATATGATATGAAGGGAGGGAGGAAGGGGGAGGGAGGGTAGGGGACAAGGGGGGAGAGGGTGGAGGGGTAGGGGGTGGATAGAACATGACGACGCAAGACAAAGAGAAAGAAAAAAAAGAAAAAAAAAAGAAAAGAAAAGAAAACATCCACAGCAAACGAGAAACCAGAAAACGGAAAACTGTTCCACATCATAGAGATCGTCATTTATTCATGCGCTTATTTATCCATTCCATAACCCAGTACTTGCTTATCTGCTTCCTCTTATCTATTTATGCGCTTGTTTATCTACTTCTTAACTCAATCGTTGCCTATCTATTTCATCTTATTGATTTTTTTGTGTGCTCTTGTTTATGTATTTCTAAACACGTCTGTGTCTAATCTATTTCATCTGTTTAAACACGTATCTTTTTTCAGGATTATACAAACACGCGCTGTTATCAGAACAAGATGCTAGCGAGCTTGCTCCAATAGATGACATTGAATAAATGATCGTTTAACAGCAAGGACCATATCTGTAAATGCTGAAATGATAATATTATGAAATTATGCATATGTTTTTACTATGCGTCGGAGCATGACCAATGATTTTTTTTTTTCAGCTGGAGTTAAATTTTGTTTCCCAAGGATGGCAATGAACGATATAATCAGACAACCGGCGTTACAGAAATAAAAACACAAAACAAAACAAAACAAAATGGATATGAATTTGAAGAAACAGACACACATAAGCACACACGTGTGTGTGTGTGTGTGTGTGTGTGTGTGTGTGTGTGTGTGTGTGTGTGTGTGTGTGTGTGTGTGTGTGCGTGCGTGCGTGTGTGCGTGCGTGTGTGTGTGGTGTGTGTGTGTGTGTGTGTGTGTGTGTGTGTGTGCGCGCAGGCGAAAGAACTGAAAGACAAAGACATCACACTGATGCAAAAAAGACAATATTCAGAAGACATGAAATCAAATGAATGGTAAAAGAGGAACAAAACGAAAACCAATAAAATGAGAGAGAGACAGAGAGAGAGAGAGAGAGAGAGAGAGAGAGAGAGAGAGAGACAGACAGACAGACAGACAGACAGACAAGGTCCAACAAATTGAAATATAAACAGTGGCGCGGCAGTGGAAAGAATAGAAACAAACAAAAATCGAATACATAGGAAAGGAAAACGATGAAAACAAATCAACACAAAGGATATGATTAGATGGGTGTGGCCCATGTAGACATAACCATCAGATGCCTTTCACTTAGACTCTGTTTAGATATCGATTCGACAGAGAAGAATGGAACGCATACACACACATGCTTCTAGAACGAACAATTTGAAACCGCTCTAGATCGTCGGCAACAGTTTGTCCTGATTCCCCCTGGATCTGTAAATGAACATGGAAACTGGGCTTGTTATTGATTACCATTTAGGCGGGTTTTTTTTTTTGACGATTAGAAAGAAGTTTAAAACATTAACAAAAAAGAAAGATTTTTTCTCAACTGTTGTGAAATAACTGACCTCCTGAAGCTGAACTCGTTTGTTTTTTTGTTTTTTTTGTTTTGCTTTTTTGTCTTTTTACGTCACTTCCTATCTAAGATAAATGGATGGACGGGTGGGTGGCATGGATTCTTGGGGTATCATTCTTAAGAGAGCACTAGTATCTAGCATTTTTCTGAGACCACCAAAATAACCACATAACAACGTAGTCAGTGTGACAAGGAAAATTTAACTTTACATATTTGATCTAATAATCTTTGTAGTGCGCATCCTAGTCTGATTTGTCAAACAATCAGTTCTGGAGAAAACAAAACTACTGAAATATCAGTTCATCTTATTATGTTACCTGGTTTTGACTCTGGTAGAATATACTATTACATGTATTTGTTTTCCACACATGTGTATACAATCTAGGAATCTATCATTTATTATCATTTTTTGGGGTGATTTTCTTTATGAGAATAATATCATGTTGCTGCTTTGTGGCACAGGCAGCAAACTGTTCATGCTAATAAGTGTCATATGACAGAAAGAAAAACCAACCAACCAACCTATCGAGTGTCACGTTACACAGTAGCGCTCACCACACGCCCTGCCACACAACGCACACACACGCACACACAAACACACACACAACATCCACCCACCCCTCACACACACACACACACACACACGCAACCTCCCACCCACTTCCCTCACACATACACACACGAACAGACAGACAGACAGACACAGACACAGACACACACACACACACGAACAGACACACACACACACACACACACACGCACGCGCGCGAACAGACAGACAGACAGACAGACAGACACACACACACACACACACACACACACACACACACATGAACAACGCAACAACGCACACGCGCGCGTGCACTCGTCTCGTGCCTGAAAGACCAAGCCACGTTCCACCTCAGTGAACCCAGACGCCCGTGCTGTTCAGTGACGCAGCATGCCGAGAACACAGGCAGACAAGGCAGCTGCAGTGATGAACCGCTGCCTCTGATGTAATTACTCCGCTCCCTGAACCCTGCTCGTTAAAAATGCATCACTCCTGATGTTGTCAGGGAATGAAAACGTTCGGCCCTAGTTTTCGAGACCATCACGGATTAAACAGGGGGGCTCTTGCAACTCCGCTGGCATGCACGTCGGGGGTGTGTATGTGTGTGTGTGTGTGTGTGTGTGTGTGTCTGTGTGTGTGTATGTGTGTGTGTGTGTGTGTGGGTGTGTGTATGTGTGTGTGTGTGTGTGTGTGTGTTCGTGTGTGTGTGTGGGGGGGGGGAGGGGGGGAGAGGTGACTTGTGAGGGGGAGAGGGCGGGGAGGGGGGTGTGAGGGAGGGGGGGGGGGGAGGGGACTGGGAATGAAACTGGGAGCGCGGTGCTGAGGTTATTGAAGAGTGCTGGACACAGTGGCGGGTGGCAAGAGCCTTCTTTCTATCAGTGAAAATCAGCATCATTTAAGGCTTCCAGATTCTGAAAAGGAACAGAAGAGGTGTTGGGGGTGGGGGTGGGGGTTGGGGGTGGGGTTGAGGGTTAGGGCATTTTAAGCACAATTTTCACCCTTGGAAATTAGATTTAGTTTAATGGCAGGGTGTTCCTTGAGATTCAGTTCCTTTTGCAATAATGTCAACCACGGTTGCCTCGAGGCAAAGCAGAATTTTTTTGGTAAAGTAGGGCATGACGTCACTCACCTTTATTCATTGAGAAACTGAATATTCTGTCTTTGCCAAATCTTCCAAACTGGCTTGTTAATGACAGCATCTATTACATTGTTTGACGGAATGCGAGGTATTCTTGGGGGTCAAAGGAATGTTGGTTGTGCACTTCAGAATTACGGTCACTGTTCCTCACACAACTCGATAAACCGACGTCCCGCGTGCAGTATGCACTTAGCGCACGTAAAAGAACCCATGACAACAAAAGGGTTGTCCCTGGAAAAAAATCTATGGAAAAATCCACTTGGATAGGAAAACAGTTAAAACTGCAGGCAGAAAATAAAACAACCAAAAAAAAGGGTGGTGCTCTCAGTGTAGCAATGCACTCCCTAGGGGAGAGCAGTCAGAATTTC